>NC_041391.1:89165357-89174793 GCF_002162155.2 Triticum dicoccoides | reverse complement strand
CCGCCCCGACATGTTTCATATACCCTTTATCCCTCTGCATATTCCCATCAAAAATCATATTATCTTTAACACCGCTAGCATTAGGAAGTGTTTGTATTTTTTTTAAAGATCTCTTCCATGGTATAGGTAAGTCCTCATTTTAAGTTGAGAAAGGCTATGTACTTCTCTAACCATTCAATGCATGTTTTTAAGGAAGGTATTTGGCCAAAAATAATGCATATGACGCCTCTAAACAATTTGGGCCCCTGGATGGAAGATTATAAAACCTGCTCTTAGAACTTCCTTCTAGTGAAAAAACATTTTTTCTTTGCGGGGATAGTGAAAAAACATTAACCTGAGCATCAGATAAACTAGATAATTCCCCCGCGCGTTGCTGCGGGACTTTGTTGCAATAATTTTGGGGAAATTCTATTGAGCAAAAAGTAACAAATTTATTTTACTTGATTAATTGTTAGATACTACTACATAACAGGACGATAAATATCATAATATGTGGCTAATTTTTGCTGGAGTTGTCGACGCTTGTGCCTTTTTTCTCGTGACCAAATTGTACATGTGGGATTCCTTTCTTGATGTACTGAAAGTAATCTGAGCCAGTAGGAGCAAATGCTTGGCATTTTAAAATTTATAAGCAGTCAACGACATAGCAGCAAGGAAGGACATGAACGAAACTCACCTACAAGGCTAGCCTGGGCGGTACTTTCTGCATTTTATGACAGTTTTGAAGAGTGTTGTTCACTTCATACTTGTTAAAGCCCAGAAATTGCACATCTGCATCGTGTTGTTTGTACCACATACATGCAGCATGGCCAAATACTATGAAACAATACTCTAGAGTTTTTTCAGATAAACATAATTGTACGTCCCAAATTTTACTTACCCATCCGTGCATACATTCCAAAATGCTTGTGAATAGAGGAAATGAACAGACGAAAATTTGAGCATTTAAACCTGGATGGAAGTCTAGCTGCCACTCACTTCACTAATTTACAGTATAACTGAATCAACTATGAACAAATTCAGTAGAGATCATTGCCGATACAATTTACATAGTGGATAATAGCAGAAGATGAAACCCCTTGTTATGAATAGCACATATAAATTAAACCACAAAGTTTAAACGAAGCAAATGGTTATACTACTGAATAGTGAAAAAAACAGAGATGGCATTATAATAGAGATCCTGATGATGACATTTGAAATGTAGGACAAACACAGTTTAGAATTTACAGATTTATGACTTAAATTACCCTGATACACGTTGAGCAATGGGCACTCGGGTGGTTTTAGGGGAAAAACGAAGGGGAAAAAGGCAAAGAGAAACACGGTGCATTCAGGCATATATAATCCACCAATTAACACCCTTCCTGTTTGATTGTCTCCTCCACTTGGAAACATCTAGCATGAAGAGTAATATTAAATTTCAGTCTAGACCTGTGGAGGCGCGCGTCACCAACGGGCCAGGTCGGTCGCGCGGCGTAGAGGAGGCGGATCGCGGCGGCGAATGGGTGATCAAGCCGATCGCGCGCGAGGTCGCGGATGCCGCTTGGTGAAGGTGGTGGCGGCGGAGTCCGGGATGAGGCGGGTGAAGGAAATATGCCCTAGAGGCAATAATAAAGTTATTATTTATTTCCTCATATCATGATAAATGTTTATTATTCATGCTAGAATTGTATTAACCGGAAACTTGATACACGTGTGAATACATAGACAAACATAAAGTCACTAGTATGCCTCTACTTGACTAGCTCATTAATCAAAGATGGTTATGTTTCCTAACCATAGACATGTGTTGTCATTTGATTAATGGGATCACATCATTAGGAGAATGATGTGATTGACATGACCCATTCCATTAGTCTAGCACTTGATCGTTTAGTATGCTGCTATTGCTTTCTTCATGACTTATACAAAGTTCCTGCAACTATGAGATTGTGCAACTCCCGTTTACCGGAAGATCACTTTGTGTGCTACCAAACGTCAGAACGTAACTGGGTGATTATAAAGGTGCTCTACAGGTGTTTCCGAAGGTACATGTTGGGTTGGCATAATTCAAGATTAGTTTTTGTCACTCCGATTGTCGGAGAGGTATCTCTGGGCCCTCTCGGTAATACTCATCACCTAAGCCTTGCAAGCATTGTAACTAATGAGTTAGTTATAAGATGATGTGTTACAGAACGAGTAAAGAGACTTGCCGGTAACGAGATTGAACTAGGTATTGGATACCGACGATCAAATCTCGGGCAAGTAACATACCGATGACAAAGGGAACAACGTATGTTGTTATGCGGTTTGACCGATAAAGATCTTCGTAGAATATGTAGGAACCAATATGGGCATCCAGATTCCGCTATTGGTTATTGACCGAGAATAGTTCTAGGTCATGTCTACATAGTTCTCGAACCCATAGGGTCCGCACGCTTAACGTTACGATGACAGTTTTATTATGAGTTTACAAGTTTTGATGTACCGAAAATTGTTCGGAGTCCCGGATGTGATCACGGACATGACGAGGAGTCTCGAAATGGTCGAAACATAAAGATTGATATATTGGACGACTATATTCGGACACCGGAAGTGTTCCGGGTGATTTCGGAGAAAACCGGAGTGCCGGAGGGTTACCGGAACCCCCCCGGAGAGTTAATGGGCCACATGGGCCTTGGTGGTAAGAGAGAGGGGCGGCCAGGAAGGGCCGCGTGCCCCCTCTCCCTCTGGTCCGAATTGGACTAGGACAGGGGGGGCGCCCCCCTCTTTCCTTCCCCTCCTCTCCCCCTTCCTTCCCCTCCTAGTAGGAGTAGGAAAGGAGGAGTCCTACTCCTACTAGGAGGAGGACTCCTCCTCCTGGCACGCCCAACAAGGGCCGGCCGGCCTACCCCCTCCCTCCTTTATATACGGGGGCAGGGGGCACACCATAGACACACAAGTTGATCTATGGATCGTTCCTTAGCCGTGTGCGGTGCCCCCCTCCACCATATTCCACCTCGGTCATATCGTCGCGGAGTTTAGGCGAAGCCCTGCGCCGGTAGAACATCATCATCGTCACCACGCTGTCGTGCTGACGGAACTCATCCCCGAAGCTTTGCTGGATCGGAGCCCGGGGATCATCATCGAGTTGAACGTGTGCTGAACTCGGAGGTGCCGTACGTTCGGTGCTTGGATCGGTCGGATCGTGAAGACGTACGACTACATCAACCGCGTTGTCATAACGCTTACGCTTACGGTCTATGAGGGTACATGGACGAACACTCTCCCCTCTCGTTGCTATGCATCACCATGATCTTGCGTGTGCGTAGGAAAATTTTGAAATTACTACGTTCCCCTTCAGTGGCATCCGAGCCTGGTTTTATGCGTTGATGTTATATGCATGAGTAGAACACAAGTGAGTTGTGGGCGATACAAGTCATACTGCTTACCAGCATGTCATACTTTGGTTCGGCGGTATTGTGAGATGAAGCGGCCCGGACCGACATTACGCGTACGCTTACGCGAGACTGGTTTCACCGTTACGAGCACTCGTGCTTAAAGATGGCTGGCGGGTGTCTGTCTCTCTCACTTTAGCTGAATCGAGTGTGGCTACGCCCGGTCCTTGTGAAGGTTAAAACAGCACCAACTTGACAAACTATCGTTGTGGTTTTTTATGCATAGGTAAGAACGGTTCTTGCTAAAAGCCCGTAGCAGCCACGTAAAATTTGCAACAACAAAGTAGAGGACGTCTAACTTGTTTTTGCAGGGCATGTTGTGATGTGATATGGTCAAGACGTGATGCTATATTTTATTGTATGAGATGATCATGTTTTGTAACCGAAGTTATCGGCAACTGGCAGGAGCCATATGGTTGTCGCTTTATTGTATGAAATGCAAACGCCCTGTAATTGCTTTACTTTATCACTAAGCGGCAGTGATAGTCGTAGAAGCAATAGTTGGCGAGACGAGAACGATGCTATGATGGAGATCAAGGTGTCGCGCCGGTGACGATGGTGATCATGACGGTGCTTCAGAGATGGAGATCACAAGCACAAGATGATGATGGCCATATCATATCACTTATATTGATTGCATGTGATGTTTATCCTTTATGCATCTTATCTTGCTTTGATTGACGATAGCATTTTAAGATGATCTCTCACTAAAATTATCAAGAAGTTTTCTCCCTGAGTATGCACCGTTGCCAAAGTTCGTCGTGCCCAGACACCACGTGATGATTAGGTGTGATAAGCTCTACGTCCATCTACAACGGGTGCAAGCCAGTTTTTCACACGCAGAATACTTAGGTTAAACTTGACGAGCCTAGTGTCGTGGTTCTAAGTATGACAGTAGAGTGGGGGTAGGTATGGAGAGGCAAGGTCCTAGCTATGGAGAGGTTGTAACACAAGAGATGTACGAGTTCAGGCCCTTCTCGGAGGAAGTAAAAGCCCTACGTCTCGGAGCCCGGAGGCGGTCGAGTGGATTATGTGTATATGAATTACAGGATGCCGAACCCTTCTGTCTGTGGAGGGGGGTGGCTTATATAGAGTGCGCCAGGACCCCAGCCAGCCCATGTAATGAAGGGTTTAAGGTGTATTTAGTCTGAGGCGTTACTGGTAACGTCCCACATAAAGTGTCTTAACTATCATAAAGTCTACTTAACTACAGGCTGTTGCAGTGCAGAGTGCCTTTTGACCTCCTAGTAGTCGAGTGAGTCTTCGTGGTCGAGTCCTTCAAGTCAGTCGAGTGAATCCCTCGTTGGTCGACTGGAAGGTGACCTCTTCTAAGGGTGTCCTTGGGCAGGGTACTTAGATCAGGTCTGTGACCCTACCCTAGGTACATGACTCCATCATTAGCCCCCGAATGGATTGAGGCTTTGAGTGACGGAGGAGTTGATGCTGTTTCTGATTAACCTTTGCACACTGGTCGTGCGTTGCTCTGAACCAGAGAATCTCTTCGTTGATAGTGAGCAACTTGTCTTCAGTCGACTCGATCCATTCTTTTCTTTCGTCGAGTGATCTTTCGGGCTTCGTCGATTTCCGAGCGACGGATCGCAGGAAATCCCGCGCCTGACAGACTGATCTGCCGTTCGCGGATTCCGCGGGATGCGAAATTTAGGGAAACGCATGAAGCGGAGCGGACCGCGGCGTTCGGATGGGACGGGACATAGACACCTCGATCCCCGCGCCGCTTTCTTCGCCACGTATCCCGCCCGTGTAACAGTTCCAGGATATGATTAGATCTGCCGGGTCCACCTGTCATCCACTCAGAAGGGATCTTATAAATGCGCCCGGCGAGGGTTTTTTGAACAGTGCCTCAGCATTCTCTCTCTCTGCCTCCTTCGTCTCCGCCCAACGCGCTCGCTCTCGCCTTCGCACCACTTCTCCTCACGCGCCCCGTCGGAAGCCATGGTCAAGGAGAAGACAGCGGCGCTGGAGCGCACGAAGAAGGCGTCGGCGACGGAGAAGGCGAAGGGGAGATCCACCAGCCGCGGTGGGTCTTCGTCCAGATCCCGCCTGCCGAAAGGCTGGGTCCAGGGTGATTGGATCCAGTCGACCATCACGGAGAAGGATCTCCTCGACATGGCCAACGAGGGCCTGATCCCCCATGGAGCTGCGAGGCTTCCGGGGAAAGAATGGCAGCCCCAGCCGGAAGAGGGTGAGTGCGTGCTTCTGGCTACCCATGTCGACCGCGGATTCTCTTTGCCGCCGAGCATTTTCTTCCGTGGTTTCTTGAACTTTTTTGGAGCGCAACTCCACCACTTAACCCCGAATTCTATCGCCTATCTTGTCGCGTTTGTGTCCATGTGCGAGAGTTTTCTGGGCTGTCGACCGCACTGGGGCTTGTTCAAGCACATATTCACATGCCGCTCTCAAACTGTGAAGAAGGCGAGTCCAGGCGACGAAAGAACCCGAGTGGTCCAAATGTGTGGAGGTCTGGGGATCCAGGTGAGAAACAAGAGCACCTTCCCAGCCATGACATTTCCCGAGTCAGTCAGAGGCTGGCAGTCGACCTGGTTCTACTGCCAGGATGAGTCGACACCGGGGCAGTCGAGTGGGCTCCCCCCATTTACCATGGACCGAGTGAACAAGCCCTCCTCCCTGAAGCTGATTCCGGAGGAGAAAGCTGACGTGAAGATGTTGATGGAGCGCGTAGTTCAGTTGGTTCGGGAGGGAGTGACGGGCATGGATCTCCTGGAAGTTTTCCTTAGGCGCCGAATCCAGCCTCTTCAGTTCCGGAGCCACTGCATGTGGTTGTAATGTGGGACTGAGGATGTGACTCGGGTCAATCCAGAAGCAGTCGACGATGCCACTCTGGAAAGGTGGATGGCCGCTGTTACTGGGAACAAGGACAACCCTCGCGGGGCCAGAAGGATTCCTCCACTTGACTGCCACAGTGATCCAAACAAGGCATGTCTGCCCCACTTCCCATTGTATTCTCATCATATTTTATTTCTGCTTTCTCTGCTGATCGGTCAACTGATCTTTGTCTTGTTGTCCCTCAGACCCTCACTGAACTGTACTCGATGCCGAACGGAGCGCAGGCTCCGACTGAGGAGGGAGAAGCGAGCGGGGGCGAGAGCTAGGAGGAGGAGTGGGACTCGGACGCCGCCGAGGCTGATGATGATGACGATGACGATGATGATGATGACGATGAGGACGGGGAAGAGGAGGAGGAGGAGGAGGTCGCACCACCGCGCTCGAAAAGGCGGTCGAAACTTGTCCATGACCCTGCGACTGAACGCGGCGAGGGGGTCGCGACTGTTACTCAGTCGACCAAGCGCCCCGGACCACCTCTCCGGCACCGACTGAAAAGGCGCCGAAGCAGCCCAGGGCGGCCCCGTCAAAGCCGACCAAGCACCTGCCGAAGATGAAGGTGTCCATCCCCACCATATCAGGGTAATCATATTGCTTACGTCTTCTTGTTTTGTGTGAACTTTATCTCTGGTTGGCGCTGGAGTTAGTCGACTGACTCTTTGGAGTTGCAGTGCTGCTACTTCTGAGACCTCAGCCCGGGCTGACGACCATGCGATGGAGGACGCAGCAACCTCAAAACCTGGTATTATACTCTTAACACCGTTTCTAGTCGACTGACTCATGATCTCTAATTCTGATTCTTTTCTGTAGCTCCATCCAATGTTGTTATCACTCTCCCTGATGATGATGAAGACGAGGAACCACTAAAGCACAGAATGAGAAAGAAAGCGTCTGCCAGCAGGGTGCCCCAGGATGTGACGGTGCCTGAGACTCTGGTCGCGGAGGAGGGGAACACCACTCGACACACTGTGTCCTTCGCAGATCCGCTGACGAATGCTCCGCAGCCCTCCCTCTTCACGACGCACCACGTCCCAGAGGACCAAGCTGGCGCCGCAAAGGAGGCGATACGCCAGGTAGGGATCATGATGGAGCAGTTGAAGACCATCCGGGATGCGAGCCAGGCAGCTTACGACGCCAGTTCCGCCCTTCAAAGGAATGTTCAGGTCAGTCGACCACCACTTGTTCTGTTAGGATATGCTATCAAAAAACTTTTCTTTCCAGAATTTATAGTAGTCACCCACTGGGTGTGTCGATTTAAACTCCGTGTTAGCGGGGGCACGCTGAGTGCACCCGCTGGGTGTAGTCCCCAAGGCTAAGGTCGACTGCTGGCAGTCGGCCTTAGGCTTTATAATTTCAGTCTCTCCGTCATTCGACTATGGCGAATGGATTTCGCAAACCGGTGGGGGCACGCTGAGTGCACCCACTGGGTGTAGTCCCCGAGACTGTGGTCGACTGCTGGCAGTCGGTTACAGTCTTAAAGAATACATCTTGTTTTTTTAAGGTCGACTGGTCGACTCTGTCTTCAAATAGGATTAGTGGGGGCACGCTGAGTGCACCCACTGGGTGTAGTCCCCAAGGCTAAGGTCGACTGCGGGCAGTCGGCCTTAGGCTTTATAATTTCAGTCTTTCCGTCATTCGACTAAGGCGACTGGATTTCACAAACCGGTCGACTGGTCGACTCTGTCTTCGACTGGTCGATTAGTGGGGGCACGCTGAGTGCACCCACTGGGTGTAGTCCCCGAGACTACGGTCGAATGCTCGTATTCGGCTGTAGTCTTAGAAACGCGTGATTTTTCCTTTTTCACTCGGAAGTGAATTATATTTGACATTTTAGTCGATTGGTTCTTCGCAGAACTCCTGTGATCTTGTGGCTCGCTACTCTGAGCTGGAAAACAAGCACATTCAGCTCGAGCTGAATTTGAAGCTGGTTCAGGAGAATCTGACGAAGGCAAAGGAGGAGACCGAAGGTATGTTTGGTGAGACCTTGACGACTGCTTTTTCCCTTTATTTGTTTCAAAATCTGATCTTGCTGTAACTTGCAGGTAAGGTGAGGGAGGCCGAACGGAAGAAGGACCTTGAACTAGCTGAGAAGATCAAGCTTGTTGACGAGAAGTTAGCTTCAGTCGCCAAGCTTGAGCAAGAAAATGCCAATCTGAAAGCTACTCTTGGGAAGAAAAAAGATCTGCAGGCCTTCCTGAATGGTCTTGCCAAGAAGCTGTTTCTTATGCTTGAAGGTAAATCTCTATGCTCGGCGATCATTTCCAACCGTGGTTTTTCCATTCGACCATCGCCTTGACTCGGTGATCGTCCTTGCAGAATTTTGTCAAACTTTGAAGAAGAAACTAGCCGGCTGGAACCAAACCTTGACCCCGTCAATTCTCCGATGGACGACGAAGTTGCCATGAATGTTTTCCGACTGGAGTCCCGTGTTGCAGCTGTCGTGGACTATCTTGCAAGGCTGAAGGTCGCCACATCTCGCATCGACTCGACGCTCTGGCCCGGGGAGACTCTTCAGAATGACCTCGAGTCGCTGATGGCTCGCTTGAACACGATCCCTGGTCGAGTGCAGGAGTGGAAAAAATCCTCGGCTCGGTGCGGTGCAGATGTTGCTCTGTGTCTGGCCCGAGTTCACTGAAAAGATGCGCGAGAAGACAAGCTGGCGGCCCTCCGGGTGGCCAACACCAAGAAACACGACTTCAGGTCCTTTATGGAAACTTTCCTTGCGGCTGCCACTCGGATCGCAGATGGGATTGATCTTGATGAGTTTGTTGCACCTTCCAGCCCTCCACAGGAGGGGTAAAAAACTTCTTCTAAGCTCGACGCTTTAAATTTGCCTCGGTATGCCGAGTGGAATTGTAACCGATAAACCTTAACGGGCTTAGCGCCTGAGCACTTCCGGTTCCTTTAGGTATCGATCCGAACTTGAATTTGTCGTTTGAATATGATTGCTTTTGGCTCGAAATGTCTTTTGCAAGTTCAAAGCAGGGCGCTTACTGCAATCGACTTATTCCTTAGTCCACTTAGGTGAGCGCTGGGCTGCAGCTAAGCCCCCGAGTGAGAGGTTTGCTCTTCACTCGGTAGGGTTTTTATATCTTAGGCGAGCACTGGGCTGCAGCTAAGCCCCCGAGTGAGAGGTTTGCTCTTCACTCGGTAGG
>NC_041391.1:89142298-89165022 GCF_002162155.2 Triticum dicoccoides | reverse complement strand
CGGTAGGATTTCGGTAACTTAGGCGAGTACTTGGACTGCAGCTAAGCCTCCGAGTGAGAGGTTTGCTCTTCACTCGGTAGGATTTTTGGTAACTTAGGCGAGCACTGGGCTGCAGCTAAGCCCCCGAGTGAGAGGTTTGCTCTTCACTCGAGAGGATTTCGGTAACTTAGGCGAGTACTTGGACTGCAGCTAAGCCTCCGAGTGAGAGGTTTGCTCTTCACTCGGTAGGATTTTTGATAACTTAGGCGAGCACTGGGCTGCAGCTAAGCCCCCGAGTGAGAGGTTTGCTCTTCACTCGGCAGGGTTTTTATATCTTAGGCGAGCACTGGGCTGCAGCTAAGCCCCCGAGTGAGAGGTTTGCTCTTCACTCGGTAGGATTTTCGATAACTTAGGCGAAACGGATTCGCAGCTAAGCCTCCGAGTGGGAGTCTGGCTCACCACTCGGTAGGATTTTTTACAAACTTAGGCGAAACGGATTCGCGGCTAAGTCACCCACTGGGGGGAAATTTCATTGGATAAAACAAAAAGTGACAAAAATTATGGAGGAACTATGACACTATTATTTTGAGGTCCATGAACTACAGAAGTACTTTATTGCAACTCATCCGAGTGATAAAACTTAAGTGTAAAATGGGCGGAGTAGTTCCGCGTTCCAAGCTCGGGGCTCGTCGATATTATGCTCGACGTTGTAGAGACGGTACGCCCCGTTGTGGAGAACTTTGGTGACGATGAAGGGTCCTTCCCAAGAAGGAGCAAGCTTGTGTTGTTTCTTCTGATCCACTCGGAGAACTAAATCTCCTTCTTGGAAGGCTCGACCTCTCACATTTCTGGCATGGAAACGATGCAAATCTTGTTGGTAGATGGTCGACCGGATCAGAGCCATCTCCCTTTCTTCCTCTAAAAGGTCGACTGCGTCCTGCCGCGCTTGTTCAGCTTCTGCTTCGTTGTAGATTTCAACTCGAGGAGCATTGTGGAGAAGATCACTCGGCAAGACTGCTTCAGCTCCGTAGACCAAGAAGAATGGAGTTCTTCCGGTCGACCGATTAGGTGTGGTCCTCAGTCCCCAAAGCACCGAGGGAAGTTCGTCGACCCAAGCTCCAGCTGCATGCTTGAGATCACGCATCAGTCGGGGTTTCAGTCCCTTGAAAATCAGGCCATTGGCTCGCTCTGCTTGTCCATTCGACTGCCGATGAGCGACTGAAGCGTAGTCGACTCGTGTGCCTTGAGAGTTACAGAAATCTCTGAATTCCTCCGAGTCAAAGTTCGACCCATTATCCGTAATGATGCTGTGCGGGACTCCATATCTGAATATTAGTTCTCTGATGAAGCTAACAGCAGCACCGGCGTCAAGGTTCTTGATTGGTTTAGCCTCGATCCACTTGGTGAACTTGTCGACTGCCACCAGTACATGCGTGAAGCCAGTTCGCCCTGTTCTCAAAGGACCGACCATGTCCAACCCCCATACTGCGAAAGGCCAGACGAGTGGAATGGTCTTCAGGGCTGATGCAGGCTTGTGCGACATATTCGAGTAGAACTGACATCCCTCGCACTTATCCACTATCTCCTTTGCCATCTCATTCGCCTTTGGCCAGTAAAATCCGGCTCGGTATGCTTTGGCCACGATGGTCCGAGAGGACGCATGATGGCCACAGGTCCCCGAGTGGATATCATTGAGGATGAGTCGACCTTCTTCTGGTGTTATGCACTTCTGACCAACTCCAGTCGCGCTTTCTCTATATAATTGTCCTTTGATTACGGTAAAGGCCTTAGATCGACGGACGATCTGTCGAGCCTCTTTCTCATCCTCCGGAAGCTCTTTTCTCAGGATATACGCGATATATGGAACTGTCCAGTCGGGAATGACCACCAAGACCTCCATGATCAAGTCGACCACCGCTGGGACTTCAACCTCAGTCGGATCTGTGGCACTCTTGGGCTGTGGAGCTTCTTCGGTGAAAGGATCTTCTTTGACTGACGGAGTGTGTATATGCTCCAAGAACACAGCACTCGGAATGGCTTCTCTCTTGGAACCTATCTTTGCTAGATCATCAGCTGCTTGATTTTTCAGTCGGGGTATATGATGGAGCTCCAACCCCTCGAACTTCTTTTCCAGCTTCCTCACTGCACTGCAGTATCCAGTCATGGCTGGGCTTCTCACGTCCCACTCCTGGACGGACGCCGAGTGAAATGGCCATGGGCAACCCATATAAGAGGGCCTCATATTCTGCCTCATTGTTGGAGGAATCAAAGTGAATCTGGAGCACATATCTGAGCTTATCTCCTCTGGGGGAAACCAGGACAACCCCAGCACCGGAACCATTCAACATCTTAGAGCCATCAAAGAACATGGTCCAATGCTCCGAGTGAACTTCAGTCGGCTGCTGCTGTTCAATCCACTCGGCGAGGAAATCTGCTATTGCCTGGGACTTAATGGCTTTCTTTGCCTCAAACTTGATATCAAGGGGAAGAAGTTCAATCGCCCATTTAGCCACTTGACCAGTTGCATCTCTATTGTGCAAAATCTCTGATAGTGGAGCGTCGCTGACGACTGTGATGGAATGATCAGAGAAATAATGAGCAACCTTCTTTGTGGTCATGTATATTCCATACACAAGCTTCTGATAATGAGGATATCTCTGCTTGGATGGAGTCAAGACTTCAGACAAATAATACACTGGGCGCTGAACTTTGAGAGCTTTTCCTTCTTCTTCCCGCTCGACCGTAAGCACAGTACTGACGACTTGTCCTGTGGCTGCGATATAGAGCAGCAGAGGCTCTTTGCTGATTGGAGCAGCAAGCACCGGCTGGGTGGAGAGCAGAGCTTTTAGCTCGGCAAACGCTGCATCAGCTTCTGGAGTCCACTCGAACTTGTCTGCCTTCTTCATCAGTCGGTAAAGAGGCAATGCCTTTTCACCGAGTCGTGAGATGAATCGACTTAATGCGGCCAAGCATCCAGTAAGCTTCTGGACATCGTGCACTCGCACAGTGCGTTTCATTCGGAGAATAGTGCCGATCTTCTCTGGATTAGCGTCGATTCCTCGCTTGGAAACGAGAAAACCGAGTAACTTGCCACCAGGAACTCCAAATCTGCACTTTGATGGATTGAGCTTGATATCATACCTTCTGAGGTTGGCAAATGTTTCGGCGAGGTCAGCGAGCAGGTCGGAACCTTTTCGTGACTTGACGACGATATCATCCATATACGCTTCCACATTCCGACTGATTTGAGTGAGAAGACACTTCTGAATCATTCGCATAAATGTGGCTCCGGCATTCTTGAGGCCGAATGGCATGGTGATATAGCAGAAGCACCCGAATGGAGTGATGAAAGCTGTTTTTACCTCGTCAGGTCCGTACAGACGGATTTGGTGGTACCCGGAGTAGGCATCCAGAAAAGACAGTCTCTCGCATCCCGCGGTCGAGTCAACAATTTGATCTATGCGATGGAGAGGAAAATGATCTTTCGGGCAGGCCCGGTTAATGTGCTTGAAATCAATGCACATTCGGAGCGATTTGTCCTTCTTAGGAACCATGACAACATTAGCGAGCCACTCGGAGTGGTATATCTCTCGGATAAATCCTGCCGCCAACAGTCGAGCCACTTCCTCACCAATGGCTTTTCTCTTCTGGACAGCGGACCGCCGAAGATGCTCTTTGACTGGTTTTGCAGATGAGTCGACTCTTAGGCGATGCTCAGCCAGTCCCCTGGGAACACCTGGCATGTCAGCGGGCTTTCATGCAAAAATGTCCCAGTTCTCACGGAGGAACTGGATGAGCGCTTCTTCCTATTTCGAGTCAAGTGTTGTGGAAATGTGGGTCGGAGCTGCATCGGGGTTGGTCGGGTGAATGTGAACAGGCTTCGTCTCACCGGACGACTGAAATGCAGATTCTGTGGCGGGTTTCTTGGACCGCAGCAAATCACTCGGATCTGCATTTTGCTTGTATTCTTCGAATTCGACCGCTGTCACGTGGGAATCGGCAATCTTTGAGCCCTTCTGAAAGCACTCTTCTGCCTTTTTCCAATCACCGGTGATAGTGATCACTCCTTTGGGGCCGGGCATCTTCAATTTGAGGTACACGTAACATGGTCGAGCCATGAACCGTGCGTAAGCTGGTCTCCCCAAAATGGCATGATATGCACTCTGAAAATCCACGACCTCAAACGTCAACTTTTCTTTGCGAAAATGTTTCGAATCACCAAACACCACGTCCAGAGCTATTTGGCCGAGTGACTCGGCTTTCTTCCCTAGTATAACTCCATGAAAGCTCATGTTACTGGTGCTCAGTCGGGACATCGGAATGCCCATTCCTTTCAGTGTGTCTGCATACAACAAATTCAGCCCGCTACCACCGTCCATCAGCACTTTTGTCAGTCGAGTGCCTTCGACAACTGGATCGACCACCAAAGCTTGCCTCCCAGGGGTGGCAATATGAGTCGGGTGATCAGATTGGTCGAATGTGATGGGTGTTTGGGACCATCTCAGATAATTTGCTTCTGCTGGGGCGACCATGTTTACCTCTCGGTTAATGACTTTCAGTCGACTCTTGCTTTCCACATCTGCAAAGATCATCAGAGTGGAGTTGATATGTGGATATCCTTCCTCACTGTCCTCTTTGTCTGCGGGCTTGTCCGACTCCTTCTCCTTGTCCTTAGACTGTTTTCCCTGAAACTGCTGGATCAGGAGTCGACATTGGCGAGTGGTATGCTTCGGGTAGATGATATTCCCCTCTTCGTCTTTCTTCGTGTGGATGTGACACGGCATATCCATGACGTCGTTCCCTTCCTTATCCTTTACCTTCTTAGGGTTCCAGGATCCTTTTGGTTTCCCTTTAAACTTTCCCTGAGTCACGGCTAGAGCCTCTCCAGGAGCTGCCGGTTCAGCCTTCCGCTTCTGTTTCCGACTGGTGTTTCCCTTTTCCGACTGACTCGGCTTGTGCTTGCTGCTTCGGAGTCGGTCTTCTTCTTCGCCGTTGGCGTACTTGGTAGAAATCTCCATCATCCGACTCAAGGTCATGTCACCGGTTCGACCAAATTTCAAACTCAATTCTCTATTCTTGACACCATCCTTAAAGGCGCAGACTGCCTGATGATCAGACACATTCTCCACAGTATGGTGCAAAGTGATCCATCTCTGAATATACTCCCTGAGAGTCTCATTGTTCTTCTGCACGCAGACTTGCAGCTCCGTCAATCCAGCCGGTCGCTTGCAAGTTCCTTCAAACGTTCTGATGAACACTCGGGACAAATCTTCCCAAGTGTAAATGCTGCTAGGAGGTAATTGAGTCAACCATGCCCTGGCAGAACCTTCCAGCAAGAGGGGCAAATGCTTCATGGCCACCTCGTCATTCCCACCACCAATCTGAACCGCCACTCGGTAGTCTTCAAGCCAAGTTTCAGGCTTAGACTCACCGGTGAACTTGCTGACTCCTGTTGCCAACCTGAAATTGGGAGGGATAACTGCGGCTCTGATAGCTCTGCTGAAACATTCAGGACCAGAAACATGCACTCGACTGCTTGTGGGCGCATCTCTGTCGAGTCCACCTCGATGGGCTCTTTTCCTGTCGACTAAGCCTTGCACGATAATGGATCGCGCATCAAAGCCTGGTTCTCTGGGGTCGACTGGAACTCTTCGCCCCGCACTGAGCTGACGTCTGTCATCTTGCTGCCGAGGAGCGTAAGACCCACCCCTCGGAGGGGAATTGGGCACTCGACGCCTATCATCTCGGTCGAGTCGGTCACCATATTGGTCTCGCCGATTCTTGCGCCCTTCACGCCGCGGAGGCGATCTGGGGCTGTGAGCCGACTTAACCGTATTCGTAGCGACGGATCGATTGTTAATTCTGTTGCGCGACTGCGACACGGCCGAATTCTGATCTCCTGCTGCCCGGAGCAAATCCCTGATCTGCATCAAGCCTCTGCCAGCTTCCGACTGAGAGGGCTGGATGGACTCTGCTATACGGGTCGCAGCTGCTAAATTCTGGATTGGGGTTCGATATACCTGAGTCGGCGGGAAGAGTTGACGTCGACTGGTGTCGGGAACTCGTTGCCGCGCGCGCTCGTCGAGTGCTCGCTGAAGATTCTCCAGTCGAGTGCGTTCGGCCAAATTGGCTAAACGAGCCTCCTCCAAGGCGCGAGCCCCGGGGCTTTCTCCTGCGATGGGAGTACACAGGACATCCACGTTCCTGCGGCGAAGTTCCTCTCTTTGCAGAGAGTCGAGTGGCTCGGGCTGGTACTCTTCGTGGTCTCGTGCGGGGTCGCCTCCGTCGCCTGCCCCACCATCACGGGCGAAGCCAGGGGGACTGCGGGGCCCGTCGACCATCAGGATTTCCGCCGCTGGATCACTGCTATCGCACTCGGATGCAGTCTCTACGGAGCCAGTCGACAGATCGAACAGGCCGTAGAGAGATTCGTCGGGCTCGATTGCCGCAACTTGGGTGGTGGCCGTCTGGCGAGCCACCGCGTGCCTCACCCACCGCTGAAGCCTCGACCGGCCCGAGCGCTTGCGCTGGCGGGAGACCGGGAGGGTGGTTGATGGGGGAGTCGACCGATACGGAGTCGACGGTTGCCGCAGCAGAACGCCGCGGACACATGCGCGAAAATGCGTCGCACCGCGGACGGGGAGCGCATCGACGTCGAGTGGAGCCTCCTGGAGCCAGGCGGAGTCGTCGGCGACGAAGGTGACAGCACCGAGACGGATCTCTCGACCCTCAACAAAAACTCCAGCAGTCATCATGATAAAAGTACTCGGAAGAACCGCAACTTCTCCACAAAATCGCTAAAACACCGGCCCCAAGGTGGGCGCCAACTGTCGTGGTTCTAAGTCTGACAGTAGAGTGGGGGGTAGGTATGGAGAGGCAAGGTCCTAGCTATGGAGAGGTTGTAACACAAGAGATGTACGAGTTCAGGCCCTTCTCGGAGGAAGTAAAAGCCCTACGTCTCGGAGCCCGGAGGCGGTCGAGTGGATTATGTGTATATGAATTACAGGATGCCGAACCCTTCTGTCTGTGGAGGGGGGTGGCTTATATAGAGTGCGCCAGGACCCCAGCCAGCCCACGTAATGAAGGGTTTAAGGTGTATTTAGTCTGAGGCGTTACTGGTAACGTCCCACATAAAGTGTCTTAACTATCATAAAGTCTACTTAACTACAGGCCGTTGCAGTGCAGAGTGCCTTTTGACCTCCTGGTAGTCGAGTGAGTCTTCGTGGTCGAGTCCTTCAAGTCAGTCGAGTGAATCCCTCGTTGGTCGACTGGAAGGTGACCTCTTCTAAGGGTGTCCTTGGGCAGGGTACTTAGATCAGGTCTGTGACCCTACCCTAGGTACATGACTCCATCACCTAGTATATGCAGATATGGCCTCGGAACACGGAGACCGAAAGGTCGAGCGTGAATCATATAGTAGATATGATCAACATAAGTGATGTTCACCATTGAAAACTACTCCATCTCACGTGATGATCGGTTATGGTTTAGTTGATTTGGATCACGTGATCACTTAGATGACTAGAGAGATGTCTGTCTAAGTGGGAGTTCTTAAGTAATATGATTAATTGAACTTAAATTTATCATGAACTTAGTACCTGATAGTATTTTGCTTGTCTATGTTTGTTTGTAGATAGATGGCTCGTGCTGTTGTTCCGTTGAATTTTAATGCGTTCCTTCAGAAAGCAAAGTTGAAAGATGATGGTAGCAATTACACGGACTGGGTCCGTAACCTGAGGATTATCCTCATTGCTGCACAGAAAAATTGCGTCCTGGAAGCACCGCTGGGTGCCAGGCCTGCTGCTGATGCAACTGACGACGTTAAGAACGTCTGGCAGAGCAAAGCTGATGACTACTCTATAGTTCAGTGTGCCATGCTTTACGGCTTAGAACCGGGTCTTCAACGACGTTTTGAACGTCATGGAGCATATGAGATGTTCCAGGAGTTGAAGTTAATATTTCAAGCAAATGCCTGGATTGAGAGATATGAAGTCTCCAATAAGTTCTACAACTGCAAGATGGAGGAGAATAGTTCTGTCAGTGAACATATACTCAAAATGTCTGGGTATAATAATCACTTGATTCAACTGGGAGTTAATCTTCCGGATGATAGCGTCATTGACAGAATTCTCCAATCACTGCCACCAAGCTACAAGAGCTTTGTGATGAACTATAATATGCAAGGGATGAACAAGACTATTCCCGAGCTCTTCGCAATGCTAAAAGCTGCGGAGGTAGAAATCAAAAAGGAGCATCAAGTGTTGATGGTCAACAAGACCACTAGTTTCAAGAAAAAGGGCAAAGGGAAGAAGAAGGGGAACTTCAAGAAGAACAGCTGCTCAAGAGGAGAAACCCAAGTCTGGACCTAAGCCTGAAACTGAGTGCTTCTACTGCAAGCAGACTGGTCACTGGAAGCGGAACTGCCCCAAGTATTTGGCGGATAAGAAGGATGGCGAAGTGAACAAAGGTATATGTGATATACATGTTATTGATGTGTACCTAACTAGAGCTCGTAGTAGCACCTGGGTATTTGATACTGGTTCTGTTGCTAATATTTGCAACTCGAAACAGGGACTACGGAATAAGCGAGCACTGGCCAAGGACGAGGTGACGATGCGCGTGGGAAACGGTTCCAAAGTTGATGTGATCGCGGTCGGCACGCTACCTCTACATCTACCTTCGGGATTAGTTTTAGACCTGAATAATTGTTATTTGGTGCCAGCTTTGAGCATGAACATTATATCTGGATCTTGTTTGATGCGAGACGGTTATTCATTTAAATCAGAGAATAATGGTTGTTCTATTTATATGAGTAATATCTTTTATGGTCATGCACCCTTGAAGAGTGGTCTATTTTTATTAAATCTCGATAGTAGTGATACACATATTCATAGTGTTGAAACCAAAAGATGCAGAGTTAATAATGATAGTGCAACTTATTTGTGGCACTGCCGTTTGGGTCATATCAGTGTAAAGCGCATGAAGAAACTCCATACTGATGGACTTTTGGAATCACTTGATTATGAATCACTTGGTACTTGCGAACCATGCCTTATGGGCAAGATGACTAAAACGCCGTTCTCCGGAACTATGGAGCGAGCAACTGATTTGTTGGAAATCAAACATACTGATGTTTGTGGCCCAATGAATGTTGAGACTCGCGGCAGGTTTTTCACCTTCACAAATGATTTGAGTAGATATGGGTATACCTACTTGATGAAACACAAGTCTGAAACATTTGAAAAGTTTAAAGAATTTCAGAGTGAAGTGGAAAATCATCGTAACAAGAAAATAAAGTTTCTAGGATCTGATCATGGAGGAGAGTATTTGATTTATGAGTTTGGCCTACACTTGAAACAATGTGGAATAGTTTCGCAACTCACGCCACCTGGAACACCACAACGAAATGGTGTGTCCGAACGTCGTAATCGTACTTTACTTGATATGGTGCGATCTATGATGTCTCTTACTGATTTACCGCTATCGTTTTGGGGTTATGCTTTAGAGACGGCCGCATTCACGTTAAATAGGGCACCATCAAAATTCGTTGAAACGACGCCTTATGAACTGTGGTTTGGCAAGAAACCAAAGTTGTCGTTTCTTAAAGTTTGGGGCTGCGATGCTTATGTGAAGAAACTTCAACCAGATAAGCTTGAACCTAAATCGGAGAAATGTGTCTTCATAGGATACCCAAAAGAGACAATTGGGTACACCTTCTATCACGGATTCGAAGGCAAGACATTCGTAGCTAAGAATGGATCCTTTCTAGATAAGGAGTTTCTCTCGAAAGAAGTGAGTGGGAGGAAAGTAGAACTTGATGAGATAACAGTATCTACTCCCTTATTTGAAAGTAGTTCATCAAGAGAACCAGTTCCTGTGACAACTACACCAATTAGTGAGGAAGCTAATGATAATGATCATGAAACTTCAGATCAAGTTTCTACTGAACCTCGTAGGTCTACCAGAGTAAGATCCGCACCAGAGTGGTACGGTAATCTTATTTTGGAAGTCATGTTACTTGACCATGATGAACCTACGAACTATGAGGAAGCGATGATGAGCCCGGATTCCGCAAAATGGCTAGAAGCCATGAAATCTGAGATGGGATCCATGTATGAAAACAAAGTATGGACTTTGGTTGACTTGCCCGATGATCGGCAAGCCATTGAGAATAAATGGATCTTTAAGAAGAAGACTGACGCTGATGGTAATATAACTGTCTATAAAGCTCGACTTGTTGCAAAAGGTTTTCGACAAGTTCAAGGGGTTGACTACGATGAGACTTTCTCACCCGTAGCGATGCTTAAGTCCGTCCGAATCATGTTATCTATTGCTGCATTTCATGATTATGAAATTTGGCAAATGGATGTCAAGACTGCATTCTTGAATGGATTTCTAGAAGAAGAGTTGTATATGATGCAGCCAGAAGGTTTTGTTGATCCAAAAGGTGCTGACAAAGTGTGCAAGCTCCAGCGTTCCATTTATGGACTGGTGCAAGCATCTTGGAGTTGGAATAAACGCTTTGATAGTGTGATCAAAGCATATGGTTTTATACAGACTTTTGGAGAAGCCTGTATTTACAAGAAAGTGAGTGGGAGCTCTGTAGCATTTCTAATTTTATATGTAGATGACATATTATTAATTGGAAATGATATAGAATTTCTGGATAGCATAAAAGGATACTTGAATAAAAGTTTTTCAATGAAAGACCTCGGTGAAGCTGCTTACATATTGGGCATCAAGATCTATAGAGATAGATCAAGACGCTTAATAGGACTTTCACAAAGCACATACCTTGACAAAATTTTGAAAAAGTTCAAAATGGATCAGGCAAAGAAAGGATTCTTGCATGTGCTACAAGGTGTGAAGTTGAGTCAAACTCAATGCCCGACCACAGCAGAAGATAGAGAGAAGATGAAAAATGTTCCCTATGCTTCAGCCATAGGCTCTATCATGTATGCAATGCTGTGTACCAGACCTGACGTATTCTTAGCAATAAGCTTGGCAGGAAGGTACCAAAGTAATCCAGGAGTGGATCACTGGACAGCGGTCAAGAACATCCTGAAATACCTGAAAAGGACTAAGGATATGTTTGTCGTATATGGAGGTGACAAAGAGCTAGTCGTAAATGGTTACATCGATGCAAGCTTTGACACTGATCTGGACGATTCTAAATCGCAAACCGGATACGTGTTTTTATTAAACGGTGGAGCTGTAAGTTGGTGCAGTTCTAAACAAAGCGTCGTAGCGGGATCTACATGTGAAGCGGAGTACACAGCTGCTTCGGAAGCAGCAAATGAAGGAGTCTGGATGAAGGAGTTCATTTCCGATCTAGGTGTCATACCTAGTGCATCGGGACCAATGAAGATCTTCTGTGACAATACTGGTGCAATTGCCTTGGCAAAGGAATCCAGATTTCACAAGAGGACCAAGCACATCAAGAGACGCTTCAATTCCATTCGGGACCAAGTCCAAGTGGGAGACATAGAGATTTGCAAGATACATACGGATCTGAATGTTGCAGACCCGTTGACTAAGCCTCTCTCATGAGCAAAACATGATCAGCACCAAGACTCCATGGGTGTTAGAATCATTACTATGTAATCAAGATTATTGACTCTAGTGCAAGTGGGAGACTGTAGGAAATATGCCCTAGAGGCAATAATAAAGTTATTATTTATTTCCTGATATCATGATAAATGTTTATTATTCATGCTAGAATTGTATTAACCGGAAACTTGATACACGTGTGAATACATAGACAAACATAAAGTCACTAGTATGCCTCTACTTGACTAGCTCATTAATCAAAGATGGTTATGTTTCCTAACCATAGACATGTGTTGCCATTTGATTAATGGGATCACACCATTAGGAGAATGATGTGATTGACACGACCCATTCCGTTAGCCTAGCACTTGATCGTTTAGTATGTTGCTATTGCTTTCTTCACGACTTATGCAAAGTTCCTGCAACTATGAGATTGTGCAACTCCCGTTTACCGGAAGAACACTTTGTGTGCTACCAAACGTCACAACGTAACTGGGTGATTATAAAGGTGCTCTACAGGTGTTTCCGAAGGTACATGTTGGGTTGGCATAATTCGAGATTAGTTTTTGTCACTCCGATTGTCGGAGAGGTATCTCTGGGCCCTCTCGGTAATACTCATCACCTAAGCCTTGCAAGCATTGTAACTAATGAGTTAGTTATAAGATGATGTGTTACAGAACGAGTAAAGAGACTTGCCGGTAACGAGATTGAACTAGGTATTTGTTGGAAATATGCCCTAGAGGCAATAATAAAAGCATTATTATTATATTTCTTTGTTCATGATAATTGTCTTTATTCATGCTATAATTGTGTTATCCGGAAATCGTAATACATGTGTGAATAACAGACACCAACATGTCCCTAGTAAGCCTCTAGTTGACTAGCTCGTTGATCAATAGATAGTCATGGTTTCCTGGCTATGGACATTGGATGTCATTGATAACGGGATCACTTCATTAGGATAATGATGTGATGGACAAGACCCAATCCTAAACATAGCACAAGATCGTATAGTTCGTTTGCTAGAGTTTTGCAATGTCAAAGTATCTCTTCCTTCGACCATGAGATCGTATAACTCCTGGATACCGTAGGAGTGCTTTGGGTGTATCAAACGTCACAACGTAACTGGGTGACTATAAAGGTGCACTACAGGTATCTCCGAAAGTATCTATTGTTTTATATGGATCGAGACTGGGATTTGTCACTCCGTATGACGGAGAGATATCACTGGGCCCACTCAGTAATGCATCATCATAATGAGCTCAAAGTGACCAAGTGTTTGGTCACGGGATCATGCATTACGGTACGAGTAAAGTGACTTGCCGGTAACAAGATTGAACGAGGTATTGGGATACCGACGATCGAATCTCGGGCAAGTAACATATCGATTGACAAAGGGAATTGCATACGGGGTTGATTAAATCCTCGACATCGTGGTTCATCCGATGAGATCATCATGGAGCATGTGGGAGCCAACATGGGTATCCAGATCCCGCTGTTGGTTATTGACCGGAGAGCGATCTCGGTCATGTCTACATGTCTCCCGAACCCGTAGGGTCTACACACTTAAGGTTCAGTTACGCTAGGGTTGTAGGGATATGTATATGCAGTAACCCGAATGTTGTTCGGAGTCCCGGATGAGATCCCGGACGTCACGAGGAGTTCCGGAATGGTCCGGAGGTAAAGATTTATATATGGGAAGTCCTGTTTCGGGCATCGGGACAAGTTTCGGGGTTATCGGTATTGTACCGGGACCACCGGAGGGGTCCCGGGGGCCCACCGGGTGGGGCCACCCATCCCCGGGGGCCACATGGGCTGTAGGGGGTGCGCCTTGGCCTGCTTGGGCCAAGGGCACCAGCCCCACATAGGCCCATGCGCCTAGGGTTTAAAGGGGAAAGAGTCCTAGGAGGGTAAGGCACCTCCTAGGTGCCTTGGGGGGAGGGAAACCCCCCTTGGCCGCCGCACCCCCTAGGAGATTGGATCTCCTAGGGCCGGCCACCCCCCCTTGGCACCCCTATATATAGTGGGGGAGAGGAGGGACTTCATACCTTGAGTCCTTGGCCTTAGGTTGCCTCCTTCTCCCTCCCCAACACCTCCTCCACCTCCTTATAGCTTAGCGAAGCTCTGCCGGAGTACTGCAGCTCCATCAACACCACGCCGTCGTGCTGCTGCTGGTGCCATCTCCCTCAACCTCTCCTCCCTCCCTTGCTGGATCAAGAAGGAGGAGACGTGGCTGTTTCCGTACGTGTGTTGAACGCGGAGGTGCCGTCCGTTCGGTGCTAGGATCTCCGGTGATTCGAATCACGTCGTGTTCGACTACATCATCCCCGTTCTTTGAACGCTTCCGCTCGCGATCTACAAGGTATGTAGATGCATCTATTCACTCGTTGCTAGATGAACTCCTAGATGATCTTGGTGAAACGAGTAGGAAAATTTTTATTTTCTGCAACGTTCCCCAACAGTGGTATCAGAGCTAGGTCTATGCGTAGTTCTTCTTGCACGAGTAGAACACAATTGGTTGTGGGCGTAGATTTGTCAACTTTCTTGCCGCTACTAGTCTTATCTTGCTTCAGCGGTATTGTGGGATGAAGCGGCCCGGACCAACCTTACACGTACGCTTACGTGAGACCGGTTCCACCGACTAACATGCACAAGTTGCATAAGGTGGCTGGCGGGTGTCTGTCTCTCCCACTTTAGTTGAAGCGGATTCGATGAAAAGGGTCCTTATGAAGGGTAAATAGAAGTTGACAAATCACGTTGTGGTTTCACGTAGGTAAGAAAACGTTCTTGCTAGAACCCTACTTCAGCCACGTAAAACTTGCAAACAACAATTAGAGGACGTCTAACTTGTTTTTGCAGCAAGTGCTTTGTGATATGATATGGCCAAAGTTGTGATGAATGATGAATGATCTATATGTCATGTATGAGATGTTCATGCTATTGTAATAGGAATCACGACTTGCATGTCGATGAGTATGACAACCGGCAGGAGCCATAGGAGTTGTCTTTATTTTTTGTATGACCTGCGTGTCATTAAAGAACGCCATGTAAACTACTTTACTTTATTACTAAACGCGTTAGTCATAGAAGTAGAAGTAGTCGTTGGCGTGACAACTTCATGAAGACACGATGATGGAGATCATGATGATGGAGATCATGGTGTCATGCCGGTGACAAGATGATCATGGAGCCCCGAAGATGAAGATTGAAGGAGCTATATGATATTGGCCATATCATGTCACTACTTTATATAATTGCATGTGATGTTTATTATGTTTTATGCATCTTGTTTACTTAGAACGACGGTAGTAAATAAGATGATCCCTTACAAAATTTCAAGAAGTGTTCTCCCCTAACTGTGCACCGTTGCTACAGTTCGTCGTTTTGAAGCACCACGTGATGATCGGGTGTGATAGATTCTTACGTTCACATACAACGGGTGTAAGACAGTTTTACACAGCGAAAACACTTAGGGTTAACTTGACGAGCCTAGCATGTACAGACATGGCCTCGGAACACGGAGACCGAAAGGTCGAACACGAGTCGTATGGAAGATACGATCTACATGAGAATGTTCACCGACGATGACTAGTCCGTCTCACGTGATGATCGGACACGGCCTAGTCGACTCGGATCGTGTAACACTTAGATGACCAAAGGGATGTCAAATCTGAGTGGGAGTTCATTATAATTTGATTAGATGAACTTAATTATCATGAACTTAGTCTAAATTTTTACAATATGTCTTGTAGATCAAATGGCCAACGTAGTCCTCAACTTCAACGCGTTCCTAGAGAAAACAAGCTGAAAGACGATGGCAGCAACTATACGGACTGGGTCCGGAACCTGAGGATCATCCTCATAGCTGCCAAGAAAGATTATGTCCTACAAGCACCGCTAGGTGATGCACCTGTTCTCCCTGCGGAACAAGATGTTATGAACGCTTGGCAGGCACGTTCCGATGACTACTCCCTCGTTCAGTGCGGCATGCTTTACAGCCTAGAGCCGGGGCTCCAAAAGCGTTTTGAGAGACATGGAGCATATGAGATGTTCGAAGAGCTGAAAATGGTTTTCCAAGCTCATGCCCGGGTCGAGAGATATGAAGTCTCTGACAAATTCTTCAGCTGTAAGATGGAGGAAAATAGTTCTGTCAGTGAGCACATACTCACTATGTCTGGGTTACATAACCGCTTGACTCAGCTGGGAGTTAATCTCCCGGATGATGCGGTCATTGACAGAATCCTCCAGTCGCTTCCACCGAGCTACAAGAGCTTTGTGATGAACTTCAATATGCAGGGGATGGAAAAGACCATTCCTGAAGTATTTGCTATGCTGAAATCAGCAGAGGTAGAAGTCAGAAAGGAACATCAAGTGTTGATGGTCAATAAAACCACTAAGTTCAAGAAGGGCAAGGGCAAAAAGAACTTCAAGAAGGACGGCAAGGTAGTTGCCGCGCCCAGCAAGCAAGCTGCCGGGAAGAAGCCAAAGAATGGACCCAAGCCCGAGACTGAGTGTTTTTATTGCAAGGAAAGTGGTCACTGGAAGCGGAACTGCCCCAAATACTTAGCGGACAAGAAGGCCGGCAAAACCAAAGGTATATTTGATATACATGTAATTGATGTGTACCTTACCAGTAATCGTAGTAACTCCTGGGTATTTGATACCGGTGCCGTTGCTCTTATTTGTAACACACAACAGGAGCTGCGGAATAAACGGAGACTGGCGAAGGACGAGGTGACGATGCGCGTCGGGAATGGTTCCAAGGTCGATGTGATCGCCGTCGGCACGCTACCTCTACATTTACCTACGGGATTAGTTTTGAACCTCAATAATTGTTATTTTGTGCCAAGTTTGAGCATGAACATTGTATCAGGATCTCGTTTAATTCGAGATGGCTACTCATTTAAATCCGAGAATAATGGTTGTTCTATTTATATGAGAGATATGTTTTATGGTCATGCTCCGATGGTGAATGGTTTATTCTTTATGAATCTCGAGCGTAATGCTACACATATTCATAGTGTAAGTACCAAAAGATGTAAGATTGATAGTGATAGTCCCACATACTTGTGGCACTGCCGCCTCGGTCACATAGGTGTCAAACGCATAAAGAAGCTCCATGCTGATGGACTTTTAGAGTCTCTTGATTACGAATCATTTGACACGTGCGAACCATGCCTCATGGGTAAAATGACCAAGACTCCATTCTCAGGAACAATGGAGAGAGCAATCAACTTATTGGAAATCATACATACTGATGTGTGCGGTCCAATGAGTGTTGAGGCTCGCGGCAGCTATCGTTATGTTCTCACCCTCACTGATGACTTGAGTAGATATGGGTATGTCTACTTAATGAAACACAAGTCTGAGACCTTTGAAAAGTTCAAGGAATTTCAGAGTGAAGTTGAGAATCAACGTGACAGGAAAATCAAGTTTCTACGATCAGATCGTGGAGGAGAATACTTGAGTCACGAGTTTGGTACACACTTAAGAAAATGTGGAATAGTTTCACAACTCACGCCGCCTGGAACACCTCAGCGTAATGGTGTGTCCGAACGTCGTAATCGCACTCTATTAGATATGGTGCGATCTATGATGTCTCTTGCCGATTTACCACTATCTTTTTGGGGCTATGCTTTAGAGACTGCCGCATTCACTTTAAATAGGGCCCCGTCGAAATCCGTTGAGACGACACCGTATGAATTATGGTTTGGGAAGAAACCTAAGCTGTCATTTCTAAAAGTTTGGGGATGCGATGCTTATGTCAGGAAACTTCAACCTGAAAAGCTCGAACCCAAATCGGAAAAATGCGTCTTCATAGGATACCCTAAAGAAACTGTTGGGTATATCTTCTACCTCAGATCCGAAGGCAAGATCTTTGTTGCCAAGAATGGTTCCTTTCTGGAGAAAGAGTTTCTCTCGAAAGAAGTAAGTGGGAGGAAAGTAGAGCTTGATGAAGTATTGCCTCTTGAACCGGAAAATGGCGCAACTCAAGAAAATGTTCCTGAGGTGCCAGCACCGACAAGAGAGGAAGTTAATGATAATGATCAAGATACTTCTGATCAAACTCCTACTGAAATTCGAAGGTCCACAAGGACACGTTCCGCACCAGAGTGGTACGGCAACCCTGTCTTGGAAATCATGTTGTTAGACAACGGTGAACCTTCGAACTATGAAGAAGCGATGGCGGGTCCGGATTCCGACAAATGGCTAGAAGCCATGAAATCCGAGATAGGATCCATGTATGAAAACGAAGTATGGACTTTGACTGACTTGCCCGTAGAACGGCGAGCCATAGAAAATAAATAGATCTTTAAGAAGAAGACAGACGCGGATGGTAATGTGACCATCTATAAAGCTCGGCTTGTCGCTAAGGGTTATCGACAAGTTCAAGGGGTTGACTACGATGAGACTTTCTCACCGGTAGCGAAGCTGAAGTCCGTCCGAATCATGTTAGCAATTGCCGCATTTTATGATTATGAAATTTGGCAAATGGACGTCAAAACGGCATTCCTTAATGGTTTCCTTAAGGAAGAATTGTATATGATGCAGCCGGAAGGTTTTGTCGATCCTAAAAATGCTGACAAGGTGTGCAAGCTCCAACGCTCGATTTATGGGCTGGTGCAAGCATCTCGGAGTTGGAACATTCGTTTTGATGAGATGATCAAAGCGTTTGGGTTTACACAGACTTATGGAGAAGCCTTTGTTTACAAGAAAGTGAGTGGGAGCTCTATAGCATTTCTCATACTATATGTAGATGACATACTTTTGATGGGAAATGATATAGAACTTTTGGACAGCATTAAGGCCTACTTGAATAAGAGTTTTTCAATGAAGGACCTTGGAGAAGCTGCTTATATATTAGGCATCAAGATCTATAGGGATAGATCAAGACGCCTCATAGGTCTTTCACAAAGCACATATCTTGATAAGATTTTGAAGAAATTCAAAAATGGATCAGTCCAAGAAAGGGTTCTTGCCTGTTTTGCAAGGTGTGAAATTGAGCTCAGCTCAATGTCCGACCACGGCAGCAGAGATAGAAGAGATGAGTGTCATCCCCTATGCCTCAGCCATAGGTTCTATTATGTATGCCATGCTGTGTACCAGACCTGATGTAAACCTTGCCGTAAGTTTGGTAGGAAGGTACCAAAGTAATCCCGGCATGGAACACTGGACAGCGGTCAAGAATATCCTGAAGTACCTGAAAAAGACTAAGGAAATGTTTCTCGTTTATGGAGGTGACGAAGAGCTCGTCGTAAAAGGTTACGTCGACGCTAGCTTCGACACAGATCTGGATGACTCTAAGTCACAAACCGGATACGTGTATATTTTGAATGGTGGGGCAGTAAGCTGGTGCAGTTGCAAGCAGAGCGTCATGGCGGGATCTACATGTGAAGCGGAGTACATGGCAGCCTCGGAGGCAGCACATGAAGCAATATGGGTGAAGGAGTTCATCACCGACCTAGGAGTCATACCCAATGCGTCGGGGCCGA
This sequence comes from Triticum dicoccoides, assembly GCF_002162155.2. NCBI lineage: Eukaryota > Viridiplantae > Streptophyta > Magnoliopsida > Poales > Poaceae > Triticum > Triticum dicoccoides. The sequence continues at coordinate 89,146,000 of NC_041391.1, read as the reverse complement.
TCAAGCTCTTCTGTGACAACACTGGAGCTATTGCACTTGCCAAGGAGCCCAGGTTTCACAAGAAGACAAGGCACATCAAGCGTCGCTTCAACTCCATCCGTGAAAATGTTCAAGATGGAGACATAGAGATTTGTAAAGTACATACGGACCTGAATGTAGCAGATCCGTTGACTAAACCTCTCCCAAGAGCAAAACATGATCAACACCAGAATTCCATGGGTGTTCGATTCATCACAATGTAACTAGATTATTGACTCTAGTGCAAGTGGGAGACTGTTGGAAATATGCCCTAGAGGCAATAATAAAAGCATTATTATTATATTTCTTTGTTCATGATAGTTGTCTTTATTCATGCTATAATTGTGTTATCCGGAAATCGTAATACATGTGTGAATAACAGACACCAACATGTCCCTAGTAAGCCTCTAGTTGACTAGCTCGTTGATCAATAGATAGTCATGGTTTCCTGGCTATGGACATTGGATGTCATTGATAACGGGATCACTTCATTAGGATAATGATGTGATGGACAAGACCCAATCCTAAACATAGCACAAGATCGTATAGTTCGTTTGCTAGAGTTTTTGCAATGTCAAAGTATCTCTTCCTTCGACCATGAGATCGTATAACTCCTGGATACCGTAGGAGTGCTTTGGGTGTATCAAACGTCACAACGTAACTGGGTGACTATAAAGGTGCACTACAGGTATCTCCGAAAGTATCTATTGTTTTATATGGATCGAGACTGGGATTTGTCACTCCGTATGACGGAGAGATATCACTGGGCCCACTCAGTAATGCATCATCATAATGAGCTCAAAGTGACCAAGTGTTTGGTCACGGGATCATGCATTACGGTACGAGTAAAGTGACTTGCCGGTAACAAGATTGAACGAGGTATTGGGATACCGACGATCGAATCTCGGGCAAGTAACATATCGATTGACAAAGGGAATTGCATACGGGGTTGATTAAATCCTCGACATCGTGGTTCATCCAATGAGATCATCGTGGATCATGTGGGAGCCAACATGGGTATCCAGATCCCGCTGTTGGTTATTGACCGGAGAGCGATCTCGGTCATGTCTACATGTCTCCCGAACCCGTAGGGTCTACACACTTAAGGTTCAGTTACGCTAGGGTTGTAGGGATATGTATATGCAGTAACCCGAATGTTGTTCGGAGTCCCGGATGAGATCCCGGACGTCACGAGGAGTTCCGGAATGGTCCGGAGGTAAAGATTTATATATGGGAAGTCCTGTTTCGGGCATCGGGACAAGTTTCGGGGTTATCGGTATTGTACCGGGACCACCGGAGGGGTCCCGGGGGCCCACCGGGTGGGGCCACCCATCCCCGGGGGCCACATGGGCTGTAGGGGGTGCGCCTTGGCCTGCTTGGGCCAAGGGCACCAGCCCCACATAGGCCCATGCGCCTAGGGTTTAAAGGGGAAAGAGTCCTAGGAGGGTAAGGCACCTCCTAGGTGCCTTGGGGGGGAGGGAAACCCCCCTTGGCCGCCGCACCCCCTAGGAGATTGGATCTCCTAGGGCCGGCCACCCCCCCTTGGCACCCCTATATATAGTGGGGGAGAGGAGGGACTTCATACCTTGAGTCCTTGGCCTTAGGTTGCCTCCTTCTCCCTCCCCAACACCTCCTCCACCTCCTTATAGCTTAGCGAAGCTCTGCCGGAGTACTGCAGCTCCATCAACACCACGCCGTCGTGCTGCTGCTGGTGCCATCTCCCTCAACCTCTCCTCCCTCACTTGCTGGATCAAGAAGGAGGAGACGTGGCTGTTTCCGTACGTGTGTTGAACGCGGAGGTGCCGTCCGTTCGGTGCTAGGATCTCCGGTGATTCGAATCACGTCGTGTTCGACTACATCATCCCCGTTCTTTGAACGCTTCCGCTCGCGATCTACAAGGTATGTAGATGCATCTATTCACTCGTTGCTAGATGAACTCCTAGATGATCTTGGTGAAACGAGTAGGAAAATTTTTATTTTCTGCAACGTTCCCCAACAGTATTGGGTACCGACGATCAAATCTCGGGCAAGTAACATACCGATGACAAAGGGAACAACGTTTGTTGTTATGCGGTTTGACCGATAAAGATCTTCGTAGAATATGTAGGAACCAATATGGGCATCCAGGTTCCGCTATTGGTTATTGATCGAGAATAGTTCTAGGTCATGTCTACATAGTTCTCGAACCCGTAGGGTCCGCACGCTTAACGTTACGATGACAGTTTTATTATGAGTTTACAAGTTTTGATGTACCGAAGTTTGTTCGGAGTACCGGATGTGATCACGGACATGACGAGGAGTCTCGAAATGGTCGAGACATAAAGATTGATATATTGGACGACTATATTCGGACACCGGAAGTGTTCCGGGTGATTTCGGAGAAAACCGGAGTGCCGGAGGATTACCAGAACCCCCCCGGAGAGTTAATGGGCCACATGGGCCTTGGTGGGAAGAGAGAGGGGCGGCCAGGAAGGGCCGCGTGCCCCCTCTCCCTCTGGTCCGAATTGGACTAGGAGGGGGGCGGCGCCCCCCTCTTTCCTTCCACTCCTCTCCCCCTTCCTTCCCCTCCTAGTAGGAGTAGGAAAGGAGGAGTCCTACTCCTACTAGGAGGAGGACTCCTCCTCCTGGCGCGCCCAACAAGGGCCGGCCGGCCTCCCCCCTCCTTTATATACGGGGGCAGGGGGCACCCCATAGACACACAAGTTGATCTACGGATCGTTCCTTAGCCGTGTGCGGTGCCCCCCTCCACCATATTCCACCTCGGTCATATCGTCGCGGAGTTTAGGCGAAGCCCTGCGCCGGTAGAACATCATCATCGTCACCACGCCGTCATGCTGACGGAACTCATCCCCGAAGCTTTGCTGGATCGGAGCCCGGGGATCGTCATCGAGCTGAACGTGTGCTGAACTCGGAGGTGCCGTACGTTCGGTGCTTGGATCGGTCGGATCGTGAAGACGTACGACTACATCAACCGCGTTGTCATAACGCTTTCGCTTACGGTCTACGAGGGTACGCGGACGAACACTCTCCCCTCTCGTTGCTATGCATCACCATGATCTTGCGTGTGCGTAGGAAAATTTTGAAATTACTACGTTCCCCTTCAGCGGGATGGTCGAGAAGACGAGTAAATTGCATAAAACCACCACTTTGAGGGCTAGTTTCGCGGAAAACACTAGGATACAGATTCGCTGCAGAAAGCACCACGTCTTGCGTAATTCTTTTGCAAAAACCACTGATCGGTGGATCGGGTCGCGTTAAGTGAGTTTATGACTGGTGGGTCCCGTTTTATGCTTACGTGGCAAAACAGTTTAGGCTTAATGCGAAAAAGCCCCCCAGATTCCTCTCCCTGCTTCCCAGGCCCATCCCGATCCCAACCGCTGTCGCCCCTCCCGACCCCGACCACCGTCGCTCCTCCCGACCCCAGCCACCACCCGTCCCGACCCCAGACGAGGCAGAGGCCCGTCCTCCCCTAGCAACCATCCCACCGCTGCCCGTCCCGCCGCCCGCGGCGAAGTCCCCACAGCCGCACGTGCCGCCGACCTACCCACGCTCCCTCGCCGCCCCCTTCCTCGTCCTCGCCCCCCCTCTCCGCCGTGCATCTGGAATCTGTGGTCCCCGCTCCCGGCGGTGCCGGCGCCGACGCCATCCACCTCCGCGTGTTATCCAGAGGGCCCTACCTGCTCC
>NC_041391.1:89097313-89141730 GCF_002162155.2 Triticum dicoccoides | reverse complement strand
TGCCTGGAGCGGTCTTCCACCATGCGCCATCGTCAGAGCCAGCGAGGATCCCCCGCCCCTGCCTCCCCCGGCCGTCGTCGTCGTGCCCCCAACCGGATCGGGGCACATCGGCCTTCACTGTCCCCGCCCTGCAGCGGATCCGGCGGGAATGCCCCGACCAGCTCGGTGTGGTGAGCGCGTGGGGCTACAGCGGGAGGACGACGGCCGGAGCAGCAGTGGCAGCCTGCCGTTCCTCGACACTCCAACGACCGCAGATCGAGGCTGATGCCGAAGACGACGTTCTGCACGCGCCACCAATCTGCTGCAGAACGAGAAGCGGGGGCTAATTGCGTTTTTTATTTTTGATTTAGAGGTGTCTATGTAAAATTCTAGGGTCTAGTTTGTAATTTTAGATTAAAACCCATCTGGTACAAAAAGTTCCGCCATGTAGGCAAAAAACAGGCCCCGCCTGTCATAAACTCACTTAACAGAGCCAAATCCGCCAATCAGTGGTTTTTGCAAAAGAATTACGCAAGATGTGATGCTTTCTGCAGCGAATTTGTATCCTAATGTTTTTCGCAAAGCTAGCCCTCAAAGTGGTGGTTTTATGCAATTTACTCTCAAGAAGACACAGATTGACGTTGATGTACCGACGACGTGCGTCACAGCCGGAAGCAGAGAAGGCGCCCGCGGCAACAATGTACCAGCAACGCGCACCCGCAAAACCGAACAGTCCATGAGCACTCAACCGGATGAGAACGCTTCGGGGGCATGATGCATGCACACAAGCCACGAAGGCTGATGTACATGCACATAAGCACCACACGTGGATGCATCGTCCGGGAGCAGTGGACATACATGGAACCCGAGCAGCCACCACACAGGCGCAGCAGACGCGGAACCCGAGCAGCCAACCACACGTAGCAGAAGCGCGGCCCGCTGGGTGCGTTAGCGCTCGAGCAATCCGGGCCTACGCGGCCGAGGACGCCGGCCAGCAGGACCGTGCGAGCGGCCGCACGTAGCGGCGGGCCATACGGTGCGAGCCAGCCAGCGATCCGGCGCAGGAGGATGCAAGCAGCCGTCTCTTGGGCCATGAAGATGTCGATGGAGTCGACGCCAATGGTGGAGTAGAGGCGCGTTGTTGATGACAAACGACGATGGGCGACGCAAACCGATTTTAGATCGAAAAACCAAAAAGTAGACGCCGATCAAAGTGACCAGCGAGAGAGAGAAAAACCCGGATCAAAGGATCGGGAAAAGGACTCTCTAGGGCAGCCGGCCAACACGGCCGGCGGACGAACCCTAGGTAAGGGCGGCGCGGCCCCCGGCGGCGGTCATGGAGGCCGACCGTCCCGGGGGCGGCGCGCGGGTGCGAAAGCGGCGGCGGCTAGGGTTTAGAACCCGGAAATTGATACCATGTTAGAAGGGAGAGAGGGATTTGGTGGAATTCTTGTTAGTTGTATTGCTTGAGCCGCATATATATAGGAGTACAGAGATCAACTTGGAGTACAAGACAAGGCAGGACCGAATCCTAGTCTATCCTATACTTCCTAATAATCAATATACTCAACAAAACTAATTAAAGCATCATAACAAGTCTCAAATTCTTCATCAAACTAACTAAGGGCCTGTTTTGAACCTCTCCAATTCCTAGCTTCACAAACTTCAAACTAAAAATCTGGCCGAACGCATTAGCTCCAAGAAGCTAAAATTCTGGAAGCTAACCTGGGCCGTAGTGCAATTAGGCGAAGCCAGGAAAGTCGAGCTCCGCGTTTAGAAGAAGTTGGACTTCCACCTATTTACGATCAATATGCCACCCAGGAAAACGATTCGACCCCCACGTACAGGTGCACGAACCCCTCGAGAGCGAATCGTTTTCCCTCATCTCTCCCTCATTAGCTAACCCTCTCCTTTTTCCCTCTCTCGAACCCTGCCGCCGCTGCTAGGTCCGATGTCCCGCCGCCGTCCAGATCCTCTCCCCCATCTATAGATCCACTACAACACCGTTGAGAAACAGAGGCATTTTTTAAAAGGCATTAAAAAAGTGCCTTGGATTACCTCTCTTTAAAGGCGTTCTGTCCAAAACGCCTCCAAAGGCCCCTCGTTAGCAGGCATTCTGGGAAAATGCCTCAAAACATGCTTAATTAGTGGCATTCTGAAAAAGTGCAGTAATATGTAATAGTTTACGGAGCGTTTCGCGAAATGCCAGTACAGAATGAGAGGCGTTTTCAGAAAATGCCGTAATAGATTAGAGTATAGGGGGCGTTTCGAAAGTTGCCAGCTCGCACTTTTGAAGGCATTCTGGAGAAAAACGCCTCAAAAGCTCGGCCAGATTTTCAAATGAGCCCCTAATGTATCGAATATCTACCTATACGGCCTTCCACTCGGGCGAGCCACCTGGCCAGATGAAAACATTATAAAATTTTAAAGCTTCCTGAAAGATAAACAAAGGACTGACTGCTTGGTTGATTGGCGTGGTAATCTTTTTCCCGAGAGGTTGCAGGTTCGAGTCGTGAGTCGTGCTGCATTTATTTTGTGAGCTACTCCTTGCTTGCAAACAACGTAGCAGTTTATTAGTCCTGTACCGCCCCCCGAGCTAAAATCTGGCCGGTTTATAATGGGAGCCGCGCATTTTCTCATAAAGGTTCTCTGATCTAAGAGGAAATGAACCTGTGCATTTTGATTCAGATTGACAGTATACATACTGTACGTGATGACCATATCTTCTTTGAGCTGCTGCTGTTCAATACTGACAGACGTGATATGATGTAGGCCACTGCTAGAGGTCGGCGCACCGGCCGAATTTTCGGCCGGTGTTGACCAACCGATTGCGTCCATGGCAGACTCCGTGCTTGCCGTTGCCTACGCTCGTCCTTGGCTGCTCGTGTTTGCCGATAACCAGCGTCACCTGCCCGCTCTCGTCCCTCAACTGTTCGCCTTCGTTTGCCAGCAGTCCTGTTGTGTCCGATGCAGCACGACCGTCCCAAAAATCCTGGAGTTGTCGTAGTATCACCGATGTGGTTATGGCAACCACGGTCGCCGGTGCTAGCATCCCGAGCTGCATGAAAAAATGATTCCGGATGTAGTAAATTATGTCGCTGGATGCAGCTCCGACGGCCGGTTCCCAGCACATAGTCTCTGCGATGTAGCAAATTTGGTCCTGGTTCTATCACATTGCATAGCCGGTTCCAGCACGGCCAGCCGCCGGTTGTAGCACCGCGACGCTGTGGTCATAGCAGTGCACAACGCCGGCCGTAGCACTGCCTCGCCATGGTCGCCATGGCTATAACCCTCGCTGTGCGACGAGACCGTGGTTGCAGCAAAAAAACGAGCAGCTACCACTGGCTCGTTGGTAGCCTGCGCAAGGTGGGGATAGAGAGTAGCCTGCGAGATGCGGGAGTAGGGAGAGAAACCTGCGAGATAGGAAGGGAGAGCAGTCTGAGCGAGCATGGTGGGTGGTGGGGAGAGAGAGGAGTTGTGCTAGTGCTGGAGGTGGGAGACGATGTGAGGTAGAGAGGAAGAATCAGAGGAACGAGTGGACCGGGACTAGATAAGGCTGTTGGATGCATGTTGGTGTGTGGGCCCATAGGAGATGCACGTATGTGGAAGGTGACCGGCGCGTGGTTCGGCCGGTGCGCCGGATGTAAACGATTCCCTATGATGTACGCCCAGCAAGTAGAGTAGTCTGCAGCAGAGGAGGGCGGTGTGAGGCTGGCTTCACGTTGTTCCTTTCATTTTATATACCGGTGCAGTTTCGCAGGCGTATTTGAAAAGACCCTCAAAGAATATCAGAGGCATTCTTCTAAAACGCCCTGAATGGTCTGAGCATCGGAGGCATTCTCCGAAAGTGCCTCGGAAGCCCTTTTCCTTCAGGATGATCTCTAGCGCTTTTCTAAAATGCCTTCTTATGTCTTTTAAGGCGCCTTTTGGGTCTTTAAAGGCATTTTAAAATTTCCTCCTAATTGCTACCGTGTTGTAGTGATCCGACCATCCCAGTCCTTTTCCTGTCGGATCCCATCCTTAGTGCTGCTAGTCCCACCGTCAGCGAGGAACAGCTACACCATGAAAAGGAGGAGCTCGCCCAGATGCCATTGATGCCCGAGAACCCCTCTCGAGCCAGGAGAAGCATCCGGGCAACCAGCCCCCGCTCCCACAATGGGCTGGTTCCAACCGGCCCAAGCTGGGATCAAACAGGCCTACAGTCCCACCAGATGCGCTGCCAATGTACTATAGTGCTACGAGAAGCTGATGTGCTGCCGAAAGGTTTCCCAATGCCAGGTGAAGCAAGAAGCCAGGCAAGAAGCTGAATCTGAGAAGTTTTTGAGAAGTTGTAGGACATCAGAACAGGCCCTAAACCATCATAACATGTCTCAAGTAGTCAGTAAAACCTCAATGTGACCCATTTGTGTTACATGGACCACACAAGCATCACAGTAAGAAAGATCACAATTACGACAAAGAAGTTCTCCACCCAGCTCCACCCGATATGATTTCTCTCGACTTGGTGCAAATACGTCCAGTAAGTATGCTCTGTCTTCTCTCTAGTATCATACCCTTTGTAGCAATTCTCTTTGTAATGATTGACTTGTTCATGGTATTACTTACATGAATCATAGACTCCTAGATTTATACTTGAGTACACCACATATGACCTCATCTATAGAAGGGAGAATGACAAGATTTCAACATATAACAAAGCTTTAGAGAAACACATGCATGAAGATATAATCAATATAAGGCTTAATGATTCATATACCAAAAGCATCAGAAGTTGTCATCTAAGTCCACATCATCATCTATATAGGTACATCCCTACATCATCGTTACGATATCAAGCAGACTACTACAAGAACGGAGCTCTACTTCGAGGCGTAATCAGTTAAGCCAGTGATCATGGAGTTGAAAGAGGTGGGGATATCCCACAAGGTGGAGGACTAGGCATTATCGGAAAGGATGCCGGGTGGACTCAATGACACGCGGTCCTCGCTCTCCTTAGTTGGCGGATTCTTCTTGGATAGATCCTGAAAATGTTTTAGTAGGACAAGCTAGGGTTGCACCTTAATGAGCGCACCCAAGGGGTCCTCACTGGCACACTCTTCCTTGATTGCGGAGTCGACCCTAACAGAAGCTGAGTCATTGTAGGAAGTCATAACCGCAAGATCGATCGGTGCTAACACCTTTCAACACATGATGGAAAATAATATAAGAATCAAACATCAAAGAGTACTTCTAATCTATTCATTGCAATCCTACAAAGCTAATTTACTATGGTATGTGTGCTGACTTCTAGTCCGTCGAGGCTATCTTCAATAACTTTCATCTCTCAAGTGGTTGTATATATGGTGAACACTCTCTCACTGGTATTTCGACTGGCGGTGATGGTCAAGCTAGTGAGCACGTCGTGCACCCCCTAGGTATCACATGACGAACTCGCCCAGGTCGACCGTCAATGTCAAAAGTCGATTTCTTTCCTTCGGGAACATCTCTTACAACTCTCATCTCTTAGGGGGTTGTATATATGGTGGACACCCTCTCACTGGTATTTCGACTATCGGTGATGGTCGAGCTAGCCAGCTCGTCGTGCGTCCCCAAGGTATCACAGGGCAAATTCGCCTATATCAACCGTCAACGCCAAAAGTTGTTTTCTTTCCTTCGGGAACATATCTTACAACTCATCTCTCAGGTGGTTGTATATATGATGGACATTCTCTCACTTGTATTTAAAATGTCGGAGATGGTTGCTTCTCCTTCTTTATACTAGGTATGTGGCAACTTAAATTTCAAGCAACAAGAACAACATAAGCTTAATGTGCAAGTCAAACAATTTGCATATGTACCATAAAGGGGGTTGCTCAAATGAAAGAAGAGAGGCATGCATAACTTGAAAGCCTTCGAGTTCTTTAGTAAAGAACTTGAAAACCTTCGAGTTCTTTAGTAAAGAACTCGAAAGCCGTCAATCATGAATTGTCTTCTTCCATCTGTGTTATGTGAATATTGGAACTTGCCATTCTTGTTCTTCCGAAGTAGCTGGAGTGTGATACTTGTATCTTCACATCGGAAGTGCTTGAGACCATAATCCTTGGCTATTCCCTAATTGAAAAAGTGAATGATGTAATTATGATACCGTTAAGCTAGTTATATCTGAGATAATTGAAGCACTAGTTATATCTGGGACTTTTTAAGTTCAATGATTTCCCCGAGTTCAATTCATCAGGAGCTCGGTAGATTAATGTGTCTGTTGAGTTTGTTGATAATTAAACTCGGCAATGACGCGCAACTCGGCAAACTTCACCGGTTGCCTAGTGCCAGGGAAAAGTAACTCAGCGAAAGAAGGAAAGAAGATAAATGATATGGTTCAGTCGGCGGATTATCATGCTCGCATCCGCTGCTTGGCTGCAGGCCACGCTCCCACGTAATGTGGTGGAACTGTCATCCCACTACCTTTGTTTTCTGCAACAAGGTCTTTGTTGCAAAAAAATTGTAACAAGTCCTTCGTTACAGAAATAATTAAATTGCAACAAGGATTGTTGCAATAAAACATAACAAGACCTCTATTACAAAAAAATGTAACATGACCTCATTGCAAAAGAACAAAAATGGAACAGGAACTCAGTTGCAAATTAAAAATAATAGCCTGACCTATATATGTTTTTGCAAAAAAATACTGCAACACCGCCCGTGTTGCAAAAAATTACAGGAACACGACCTTTGTTGCAATGGTAGAGGGTAATGCTCGCCGCTCAATCCGTTGGATCCGACGTCTCGCGAGCCGACAGCTCTTTTAAAAAGATCCGCAGCCGACGCGTAGCCGTGCCCAGGAAAGAACCTCAGAAGTGCCACATATTTGCCTTGTTCTGCCGGATATTAACTTGGCAGTGCTTGACAGGTGGACCCCACAGATGACTAGGTAATGGAGGAGTAACCGCGGTCTACATTTGCCCGGTTTCTACTAACTAAAACTCGGTAATCTTTAAAAAAAATTATTACGAAATGTCAGGGGTCATGTCTATGCCGACCACCAGTGGAGATAAACCCGATCGAGTCCAGAGGCCACATGTCAGCGAGACGAGTAGTGATTTTGTTTTCTTTTCTTTTTTCGGAAAAAGCAAGACAAGCAGTGATTATAGCCCCAAAACTCACAACCCATGGTGGATAAATTAACTTATCGTTTTTTACTATAGCTAATTCGTGGGAAAGAACATCTTCCAAGCCGAACGAGAACGCAAACCACTTAAGTGACAGCCCAGGATGTACAGTAGGTGCAAAGTAGTTGACAGTGAACACAAAAGGCTTGGGACGCTGTGAGAGCAAGCAGAGCGGCAGAGGGAGCCATGTGCCCGTTTTCCTGAAGCGTGAAACGTCCCTGAAGAGAGTAGTAGGCCATCTATAGCTGGCCGAGAAAAGGAATTTTTGAGAGAAGGCAGAGGCACACGGGAGCCTAGTGAAGTGGACTCGTGGTTTGGTTGGCGTCTCTCCATTTTGAACCTACGGTCCATCTTTACTCCGGACTGAGAGAGCGAGTGTGCCTGAATTAGATGAGGGAGCTGGCTAACAAGTTTAAGTAGCTCTTCCTGCATCTAGTTTAATTTGATTTTGTTGCTAAGTAAGCCTGGCTAGCACTAGCAGTCCGACGGAGCATCCATGCATGTCTAGCATAGCCCAGGATGTACGTACAAAGTAGGAGTAATTACGTAGATGGGTGAGAGAGAGAGAGAGTGGGAACGTGTGCCTTTTGCCAGCTGAGTATACGTACGTACTAGCACTAGCAGCATGGAGATGCTTGAATTGTTTGAGGCAAAAGCACTACCACAGTCTACCACACCGCGTCCTCTCTTCCTGCTGCATCTAGGTGGTGTCCGTTTACGGCATGCCCGGCCACAGCCATGGCCAGTGCTTCATCCTTTCACGTTTTGTTGGTTGGTTGAAACAAAAATTTCGTGGAGCCTTCCTCGCGCCTGCGTGTCTCCATGATTGATCTAATTTATTTATCTTTTTTGTGTAAAGAACGCAGATGTACCTAAACAAGAGGAAGATTATTAACCCGAACAGAAAAAGGCTTATGATATCTATTTTTTATTTTGTGAAGAGGGATCACGACCTAAACCTAGAGACATTCTTTTGTTGTTGTTGCGGTAAACCTAGAGAGATTGAGAGTGAACTGTCTATATAGGGTGGTCATCAGGGAGAACGGCGATAGCGCGGACGAGCTCGTTTGCTCCTGCTACTTGGCCCAATGAAACAACATGCTGTTGGACATGGCATTTAATGGTCGCAGTAATACAGATGAGTTTTTTAAAGCGGAAAAGGAAGGCATACAGTTGTGGGTCCGTATAAGGAAACGACAACCTGGGGTGTGGTAACGGAGAGCTACCGAAATGTTTCGTGAGTACAGGAGGATGCGCTGACGGCGCCATGACTGAGCATCTCGGTGGGCTGTTTAGCACATGACACACTGCTATTTCGTGAGTAAAAAAGGCTAGTAACACACTTCCTGTAAAACAGAAAAGGTTATGAACACACTTAGTAAAAAAAGGCTAGTGGAGCAAGCTCAATTTTTCTTTTCGATTTCCTTTACATTTCATTTTTATTCTTTTTGAGGAATATCACACTTTTTTTAGAACGGAATAATCATGAGAGTGTCTCCTGAATATAATCTGGGATTACATGAAAAATATAGTCACTAGAGGACTTAGATGATCTATCTAGAATATGTGCCGCGACATTCGACAACAATTTACATGACGACAGTCAAGAGACGAGAAACGCCAGCTCCTTGATATCAGCTGCGATGAGCCCCACCGCGAGTGATTCTTTATTTTTTTGGGTAAAATAAATGTGCTAAAAAATATAAAATGTTCACATATGTCAAAAAATGTTCATGGATAAATAAGGGTTACTATGTATTTGAAAAAACAAATTATGTTTGTGTTAAAAAGGGTTCAACGTGTAAAAAAATATTCCTTTTAAAAAATAGCATGTATTTTAAAACTTGTTTGACGTGCACTATAAAGAATTCATACTGTAATTCAACCATGTTCCTCATGTAATGTGAAACTGTTCATCATACTTTACGACTTATTCATGATCACATGAACATATTTAATGTGTGAACAATTTTTAAAAATTGTTCATCGGCAAGTTAAAAACTAATTCTCATGTATTTAATAAACTCATTGTATTTTATAAAATCGTTTGTAGTGTAATTCAAAACTTTTACCATATATTTAAAAGTGTTCATTGTGTATTAAAACATGTTCAACATGCATTTAAAAAACAGTGACCGAGTCTTTAAAATGTGCATGATATATCTTTTAAAAAACATCATGTACTAAAATATTCGTTGCGCACTACGCATTAAGAAAATGTTCGTAATGTCTTATAATGTGCTTGTGCATGTATCATAAAACGTGTGTATTTTTTCAAGAAATAAATGGAAAAAGGAAAAAAAACTGCTCATCGTGTGTTTTAGAAAATGATCATGGTGTATCTAATTTTTTTCAGTGTATGTCTTACAAAATGTTCACCGTGTATTTAGAGTATGTTTGAAAAAGAAAAGTGTGTCAAAACCCTTTCACCATGTAGTTCAAAAATATCGGCGTGTATCCTATGAAGTGTTCAGCAGATCTGAAACCTATTCATCGTGTATTTAGAAACATATTTGAAATGTCTTTGAAAAATGTTCAACGTTTAAAAAATATTCACCATATATTTCAAAAATATTCAACGTGCATTTTTCAAATGTTCAGCATGTATTTGGAAAATGTCTAGAGTATATCTTAGAAACGTTCAATTTGTATTTGAAAAATATGTCAACATAGTGACCCCCACCGAGGGTGCTGCCGTGCACACGTAACGTTAGATGTTGTTTTCCTTTCGAAGTTGCGTACTAGTGGTGCACGGCAGTGCCACCGCCGTCGTCGTTCCCTTAAAGGTCGTCCAGTATGGACGTGGGACCAGCCATGTGCCATATGGCCGGATTCGTGTGTCTTCCGATCCACCTATACAGGTGAAATACCTGCTGCGGAGCATATCCCAAAAAGAACGTGTGCCTAGTGATTCCGTGAGTAGGCGAGCTCATGAGCTCCTATGGATTTTCGTGAATTCACTCCATAATATTTGTTGTATATAGATGGGGTATTCAGGTGATATAAGATTCTCCCTGTGACGTAAGTTTCAACAGATGTTTCTTATTTATTCTCGGAACAACAATCTTTTCTCTTGCGAATACGGAACAATAATCTTATTTATTCTCTGAACAACAGCTGAAATTAGTGTGCATCTTTGAGTAGTTCATGCTACAGTTACTACTCTTGTTCCTGCTAGAACACGTTCTAGCTTGACAGTTGCACTGACCTGATCTTTTGGGGGGTTCGTGAGAAGTAGTTGCATTTCATATCCCATTGGTTTCCAGTGAAAACCGATAAAAGAAAAAGAAATGCAAAAAAAAAGACAGCTCACCTATACATTGTTTGTTCATATGGACGTCCTTCTGTGCTAAAAAACATACTTTTGCTGTCATTTTGTCACTACTCAAAAGAAAGACAGTAAAAAAGATCTATTTTTTTGTTCCTGCTTTTACTTTTTTTACACTCCCTAATTTATTTTACGTTCTAGTTATTATACATGGGCTATGTCGCCACATGTGTGTTTGCTGCTTAGATTATCTTGAAATTTGGAACTATAAAGGGTTCCCTGACATAGATTTATCATGTTCCACATTGCTACTCTAGGCAGAATACATACTTGTCAATTTTGCTTGAAAGGTTTTGACTGATGCGCATGCTGGTCCAATGGCAAAACCAGCCACCCATTATTGATCTCTTCGAGCCAAAGCAAAGTGATCTGTGTGTATAGATGATTTTTCCTTGCATGATAATTAATTAGATGTTGTGTGTGCCAGTCTCATGAACATAGTCTTGGTGTTTTGGATGATATCAATATCATTATGCATATTACTCTCTTTTTTTTTGGAGGAAATACTCTTCTTATCTTCCTTGGTCTAATTTCCTAGTTGTGAAAATAACTCCACTAGTTTGTCCATGCTTAAGGGCATGCAATGTTACAAGATTTATAGGATAAACATTTGATACTTTTTTGCAGGTATGAACTGTTTCATAGTGGAAAAAAAAGAAATTCGAGGTTATTGCAGATCATGGGAGCTGCTGGATTTATTGTTGGCATGTTGTAGATGTATTAAGATGATCGATTAGTTTTACTGCATCTTATTAAGTTATGTCTCAGATTGCCTTTGCTAAATTGTTGTTGGCATGTTTTAGCTCTTTGAAGCAAGATTGTGTGACGAAATCTTGCCTGCACATGTTGTACATAACGAAATCTTGTCAAATCAGTAAATCCAGTTTTTAAATCATGTCTAGTAAGCAGAATCTCATTAAGATGGTAGGAATCCCTTGGGACTAAACGAATGCATATATGGTAGCAAGGATTTGAGTGATAACAGTGGGAGGGATTAGAGGAGATTAGGTGAAGGGAGCACCCAATCCCTGCAGGGAATGAATCCCCTACTCCTTATGCGTGCGGCACCGGTCCTCAGCACTCCATCCTGGCACTCCTACCTTCTTGTTCTAGTGCCGGTGACGCCTACTGATGGCTCCCCCATCCTCCAGTAGCAGCTCCGGTAGCCTGCTGAGCGAGCCATCAGTTCGGCCGACGCGGCCGTGGCCGCTGGCAGTTCGGCTACCTTCTTGTTCTAGTGCAGCCGACAGACTGTTGCATATGATCCCTTACGCCCGGACGGTACAGCACGGCCCGTGATGGCGGTCCCTCCCTGTGCGGTGGGTACAGGATATTGGGCTGCGGTTCTAACCAAACGGCACGGCACTGCGCTGTTGGCCAAGACGTTTTCTCCCTTGCGCCTACTATTGTCCCATACGGGCCTCATACCCCACTCTATACAACTATGCTCCCACCCCGAAACGATACGAGCGTGGGGAGATAAAGTGAGCAGGCGAGCTCGTCCTCTCCAATGAATATCTGGGTCATCAGGGCCTGTTAATCTGGCTAGTTTGGTATTGTAATATTTTCTTCTACATATTTGTTGTTCTTATTTAAACAAGAAGAAGAGCGATCACAACCTAGAGAGATAGAGGCCCATTATCACGCGTTGATTTATTTATATATACTCTTGCATCTAGTTTTGATTTTAATAAGACTGGCTAGCACTAGCAGTCCGACGTAGCAGCAATGTCTAGCATGGCCAGTGAATTAGCCATAGTGTGCATGGAATGGATGCTTGAATTTTTCTTCATTTTTGTTTGCGGCATGAAATTTGTGCTTCATATCTGAGAAGCAAGACTCATATATGGGCAAATCGTGTGGGTTCGGGGACGCATGGCAATTCGACGCTCACATGGGCTCATCTGGGTGGGTATGCGTCATCATCACTCACGTAGCCAGCGTATCTCTTTCCCTGTGGCCGCTCCATCCACAGGCCCATTTCCGGAAGCGCGAAGGCAACAAGGGAAGGTGAAAACCTGCGGGGTGGGCCGGAATTCTGAAAGAGAGGCCCAAATAGCGGTCATCCCAAATGCTTGCGGATAGATAGGACTTCCTCCAGGGTTCGGCCGGGCGAGTTAGGGTTTCTTCTCTCGGTGGCGACCTTCGCCACCGTTGAGGCATAGCTTCGTCCCTCCCAATCTTTACCCGGGGGATATCGACTCGGGCTGATCAAGGGGCAGTCTGGTACCGCTGCCCGGCCTTGGTTGAGTCTCACGAGAGGATTAGGGGTAAGGTTCAAAAAATTTCTGTCACCCGACGAGGATCCTCTTCGGGTTAGGGTTTGGTGATGGCTGAGGAAGGGGCCGGCAAGGCCGGCGTCTCTTCTTCCGCTAGTGAGGTCGCAAGGCTGATGGAAGAACTAGGGCTTCATGAGGACGATCTTGATGATGTGATCGTAGATGAGGCGGCGGTTCCTCAAGATGCAGCTCGCTGGATGGCGGTGGCCAGAGTCCACATAGACAAGAATTACAGCCAGACTTGGTTCTTCCGCAACATGAGATCGGCGTGGGATCTAGCCCAGGTGGTGAACTTCAAACCCCTGGAACCGAATCTATATACATTACAGTTTCATTGCCTGGCCGATTGGGAGCGAGTTATGGAGGAAGGACCGTGGAATTTCAGAGGACATGCGGTGATAATCATGCCGTATGACGGGATAACTTAGCCATCTAAGGTTCAGCTGGATACCTTCAACATCTGGATTCAAATACACGACGTCCCGAAACTTTTTGCACATCTGATTCCAGCGCTAGACGCCAAAGTTGGTGAGGTTTTGCATACGGAGGGAGACTCTTTTGACTACACGGGAAACTTTTACCGTGTGTGGGTGAAAATCAATGTACACCGGCCCTTGAAAAACGCCGTGTCGTTGATCAGAGATGGACAGCGGCAGATCTACCGCGTCAAGTATGAGCATTTGCCAGATTGGTGTGCTGTATGCGGACACTTAGGACATGTGTTCAAGGAACATGGCGATGGGTGTTGGGGAACGTTGCAGAAAATTAAAAAATTTCCTACGGTTTCACCAAGATCCATCTATGAGTTCATCTAAGCAACAAGTCATGGGAGAGAGATTGCATCTACATACCACTTTGTAGATCGCGCGGAAGCGTTCAAAAAGAACGGGGTTGAAGTAGTCGTTCTCGTCGTGATCCTATCACCGGAGATCCTAGCGCCGAACGGACAGCACCTCCGCGTTCAACACACGTACGGTCAGCGTGACGTCTCCTCCGTCTTGATCCAGCAAGGGGGAAGGAGAGGTTGATGATGAAAGCTCCAGCAGCAGCACAACGGCGTGGTGATGGTGGAACAGCAACACTCCGGCAGGGCTTCGCCAAGCACGTGACGGAGGAGGAAGAGGTGTAGCAGGGGAGGGAGGCGCCAGAACTTCAGGGTGCGGCTGCCCCCCTCCCCCCTTCCCTTTATATAGGCCCCCAGGGGGGGCGCCGGCCCTGGGAGATCCAATCTCCCAAGGGGGCGGCGGCCAAGGGGGGTGGAGTACCCCCCAAGGCAAGTGGGGTGCCCCCCCCCACCCTAGGGTTTCAACCCTAGGCGTGGGGGGTGGGCCAAGGGGGGCGCACCAGCCCACCGTGGGCTGGTTCCCCTCCCCACTTCGGCCCTTGGGGCCCTCCGGGATGTGTGGCCCCACCTGGTGGACCCCCGGGACCCTTTCGGTGGTCCCGGTACAATACCGGGTGACCCCGAAACTTTCTCGATGGCCGAAATACCACTTTCTATATATAATTCTTCACCTCCGGACCATTCTGGAACTCCTCGTGATGTCTGGGATCTCATTCGGGACTCTGAACAACATTCGGTATACTGCATACTCATATTCATACAACCCTAGCGTCACCGAACCTTAAATGTGTAGACCCTACGGGTTCGGGAGACACGTAGACATGACCGAGACGGCTCTCGGGCAATAACCAACAGCGGGATCTAGATACCCATGTTGGTTACCACATGCTCCTCGATGATCTCATCGGATGAACCACGATGTCGAGGATTTGAACAACCCCGTATACAATTCCCTTTGTCAATCGGTACATTACATGCCCGAGACTCGATCGTCGGTATCCCAATACCTCGTTCAGTCTCGTTACCGGCAAGTCACTTTACTCGTACCGTAATGCATGATCCCGTGACCAAGCACTTGGTCACATTGAGCTCATTATGATGATGCATTACCGAGTGGGCCCAGAGATACCTCTCCATCATACGGAGTGACAAATCCCAGTCTCGATCCGTGTCAACCCAACAGACACTTTCGGAAACACCTGTAGTGCACCTTTATAGTCACCCAGTTACGTTGTGACGTTTGGTACACCCAAAGCACTCCTACGGTATCTTACACGATCTCATGGTCTAAGGAAGAGATACTTGACATTGGAAAAGCTCTAGCAAAACGAACTACACGATCTTTGTGCTATGCTTAGGATTGGGTCTTGTCCATCACATCATTCTCCTAATGATGTGATCCCGTTGTCAATGACATCTAATGTCCATAGTCAGGAAACCATGACTATCTGTTGACCAATGAGCTAGTCAACTAGAGGCTCACTAGGGACATGTTATGGTCTATGTATTCACACGTGTATTACGATTTCCGGATAATACAATTATAGCATGAATAAAAGACAATTATCATGAACAAGGAAATATAATAATAACCCCTTTTATTATTGCCCCTAGGGCATATTTCCAACAGTCTCCCACTTGCACTAGAGTCAGTAATCTAGTTACATTGTGATGAATCGAACACCCATAGAGTTCTGGTGTTGATCATGTTTTGCTCGCGAGAGAGGTTTAGTCAACGGATCTGCGACATTCAGATCCGTATGTACTTTGCAAATATCTATGTCTCCATCTTGAACATTTTCACGGATGGAGTTGAAACGACGCTTGATGTGCCTGGTCTTCTTGTGAAACCTGGGCTCCTTGGCAAGGGCAATAGCTCCAGTGTTGTCACAGAAGAGTTTGATCGGCCCCGATGCATTGGGTATGACTCCTAGGTCGGTGATGAACTCCTTCACCCAAATTGCTTCATGCGCTGCCTCCGAGGCTGCCATGTACTCCGCTTCACATGTAGATCCCGCCACGACGCTCTGTTTGCAGCTGCACCAGCTTACTGCTCCACCATTCAACATATACACGTATCCGGTTTGTGACTTAGAGTCATCCAGATCTGTGTCGAAGCTAGCGTCGACATAACCCTTTACAACGAGCTCTTCGTCACCCCCATAAACGAGAAACATGTCCTTCGTCCTTTTCAGGTACTTTAGGATATTCTTGACCGCTGTCCAGTGTTCCTTGCCGGGATTACTTTGGTATCTTCCTACCAAACTTACGGCAAGGTTTACATCAGGTCTGGTACACAGCATGGCATACATAATAGATCCTATGGCTGAAGCATAGGGGGTGACACTCATCTCTTCTTTATCTTTTGCCGTGGTCGGGCATTGAGCCGAGCTCAATCTCACACCTTGCAATACAGGCAAGAACCCCTTCTTGGACTGATCCATTTTGAACTTCTTCAAAATCTTATCAAGGTATGTGCTTTGTGAAAGACCTATGAGGCGTCTCGATCTATCGCTATAGATCTTGATGCCTAATATATAAGCAGCTTCTCCAAGGTCCTTCATTGAAAAACACTTATTCAGGTAGGCCTTAATGCTGTCCAAGAATTCTATATCATTTCCCATCAAAAGTATGTCATCTACATATAATATGAGAAATGCTACAGAGCTCCCACTCACTTTCTTGTAAACGCAGGCTTCTCCATAAGTCTGCGTAAACCCAAAAGCTTTGATCATCTCATCAAAGCAAATGTTCCAACTCCGAGATGCTTGCACCAGCCCATAAATGGATCGCTGGAGCTTGCATACTTTGTTAGCATTCTTAGGATCGACAAAACCCTTCGGCTGCATCATATACAGTTCTTCCTTAAGATGCCCGTTAAGGAATGCCGTTTTGACGTCCATCTGCCATATTTCATAATCATAGTATGCGACAATTGCTAACATAATTCGGACGGACTTAAGCTTCGCTACGGGAGAGAAAGTCTCATCGTAGTCAATCCCTTGAACTTGCCGATAACCCTCAGCGACAAGTCGAGGTTTATAGATGGTGATATTACCATCCGCGTCCGTCTTCTTCTTAAAGATCCATTTGTTTTCTATCGCTCGCCGATCATCGGGCAAGTCAGTCAAAGTCCATACTTTGTTTTCATACATGAATTCTATCTCGGATTGCATGGCTTCAAGCCATTTGTTGGAATCCGGGCCTGCCATCACTTCTTCATAATTTGAAGGTTCACCGTTGTCTAACAACATGATTTCCAGGACAGGGTTGCCATACCACTCTGGTGTGGAACGTGTCCTCGTGGACCTACGAAGTTCAGTAGCAACTTGATCCGAAGTACCTTGATCATCATCATTAATTTCCTCTCTAGTCGGTGTAGGCACCACAGGAACATTTTGCTGAGCTGCACTACTTTCCGGTTCAAGAGGTAGTACTTCATCGAGTTCTACTTTCCTCCCACTTACTCCTTTCGAGAGAAACTACCTTTCCAGAAAGGATCCGTTTTTGGCAACAAAGATCTTGCCTTCGGATCTAAGGTAGAAGGTATACCCAATGGTTTCCTTAGGGTATCCTATGAAGACGCATTTTTCCGACTTGGGTTCGAGCTTTTCAGGTTGTAGTTCTTGACATAAGCATCGCATCCCCAAACTTTTAGAAATGACAGCTTAAGTTTCTTCCCAAACCATAATTCATACGGTGTCGTCTCAACGGATTTAGACGGTGCCCTATTTAAAGTGAATGTAGCTGTCTCTAGAGCGTATCCCCAAAATGATAGCGGTAAATCGGTAAGAGACATCATAGATCGCACCATATCCAATAGAGTGTGATTACGACGTTCGGACACACCGTTACACTGAGGTGTTCCAGGCGGCGTGAGTTGTGAAACGATTCCACATTTTCTTAAGTGTGTACCAAATTCGTGACTTAAATATTCTCCTCCATGATCCAACTGTAAGAATTTTATCTTTCGGTCACGTTGATTCTCTACTTCATTATGAAATTCCTTGAACTTTTCAAAGGTCTCAGACTTGTGTTTCATCAAGTAGACATACCCATATCTACTCAAGTCATCAGTGAGAGTGAGAACATAACGATATCCTCCGCGAGCCTCAACGCTCATTGGACCGCACACATCGGTATGTATGATTTCCAACAAGTTGGTTGCTCGCTCCATTGTTCCGGAGAACGGGTTCTTGGTCATTTTGCCCATGAGGCATGGTTCGCATGTGTCAAATGATTCATAATCGAGAGACTCTAAAAGTCCATCAGCATGGAGCTTCTTCATGCGCTTGACACCAATGTGACCAAGGCGGCAGTGCCACAAGTATGTGGGACTATCGTTATCAACTTTACATCTTTTGGTATTCACGCTATGAATATGTGTAACATTACGTTCGAGATTCATTAAGAATAAACCATTGACCATTGGGGCATGACCATAAAACATATCTCTCATATAAATAGAACAACCATTATTCTCGGATTTAAATGAGTCCCATCTCATATTAAACGAGATCCAGATATAATGTTCATGCTCAAACTTGGCACTAAATAACAATTATTGAGGTTTAAAACTAATCCCATAGGTAAATGTAGAGGTAGCGTGCCGACGGCGATCACATCGACCTTGGAACCATTCCCAACGCGCATCGTCACCTCGTCCTTCGCCAGTCTCCGCTTATTCCGCAGCTCCTGCTGTGAGTTACAAATGTGAGCAACGGCACCGGTATCAAATACCCAGGAGTTACTACGAGTACTGGTGAGGTACACATCAATTACATGTATATCAAATATACCTTTAGTGTTGCCGGCCTTCTTGTCCGCTAAGTATTTGGGGCAGTTCCGCTTCCAGTGACCCTTCCCCTTGCAATAAAAGCACTCAGTTTCAGGCTTGGGTCCATTCTTTGACTTCTTCCCGGCAACTGGCTTACCGGGCACGGTAACATCTTTGCCGTCCTTCTTGAAGTTCTTCTTGACCTTGCCCTTCTTGAACTTAGTGGTCTTATTGACCATCAACACTTGATGTTCTTTCTTGATTTCAACCTCTGCTGACTTCAGTATTGAAAATACTTCAGGAATGGTTTTTACCATCCCCTGCATATTGTAGTTCATCACAAAGCTCTTGTAGCTTGGTGGGAGCAACTGAAGGATTCTGTCAATGACCGCCTCATCCGGGAGGTTAATGTCCAGCTGGGACAGGCGGTTGTGCAACCCAGACATTTTGAGTATGTGCTCACTGACAGAACTATTTTCGTCCATCTTACAACTATAGAACTTGTCGGAGACTTCATATCTCTCGACCCGGGCATGAGCTTGGAAAACTAGTTTCAGCAACTCGAACATCTCATATGCTCCGTGTTGCTCAAAACGCTTTTGGAGCCCCGGTTCTAAGATGTAAAGCATGCCGCACTGAACGAGGGAGTAATCATCAGCGCGAGACTGCCAAGCATTCATAATGTCTTGGTTCTCTGGGACGGGTGCATCACCTAGCGGTCCTTCTAGGACATATTGTTTCCTGGCAGCTATGAGGATGATCCTCAGGTTCCGGACCCAGTCCGTATAGTTGCTGCCATCATCTTTCAGCTTGGTTTTCTCTAGGAACGCGTTGAAGTTCATGTTGACATGAGCGGCAGCCATTTGATCTATAAGACATATTTTGCAAAGGTTTTAGACTAAGTTCATGATAATTAAGTTCATCTAATCAAATTATTTAATGAACTCCCACTCAGATTAGACATCCCTCTAGTCATCTAAGTGTTACACGATCCAAGTCGACTAGGCCGTGTCCGATCATCACGTGAGACGGACTAGTCATCATCGGTGAACATCTCCATGTTGATCGTATCTTCTATATGACTCATGTTCGACCTTTCGGTCTCTTGTGTTCCGAGGCCATGTCTGTACATGCTAGGCTCGTCAAGTTAACCCTAAGTGTTCTGCATGTGTAAATCTGTCTTACACTCGTTGTATGTGAACGTAAGGATCTATCACACCCGATCATCACGTGGTGCTTCGAAACGATGAACTTTAGCAACGGTGCACAGTTAGGGAAAACACTTTCTTGAAATTATTATAAGGGATCATCTTATTTACTACTGCCGTTCTAAGTAAACAAGATGCATAAGACATAATAAACATCACATGCAATTATATAGTAGTGACATGATATGGCCAATATCATACAACTCCTTCGATCTCCATCTTCGGGGCTCCATGATCATCTTTGTCACCGGCATGACACCATGATCTTCATTATCATGATCTGCATCATTGTTTCTTCATGAAGTTGTCACGCCAATGACTACTTCTACTTCTATGGCTAACGCATTTAGCAATAAAGTAAAGTAATTTACATGGCGTTCTTCAATGACACGCAGGTCATACAAAAAATAAAGACAACTCCTATGGCTCCTGCCGGTTGTCATACTCATCGACATGCAAGTCGTGATTCCTATTACAAGAACATGATCTCATACATCACAATATGTCATTAATCATTCATCACAACTTCTGGCCATATCACATCACATGACAATTGCTGCAAAAACAAGTTAGACGTCCTCTAATTGTTGTTGCATTTTTTACATGGCTGCAATTGGGTTCTAGCAAGAACATTTTCTTACCTACGAATAACCACAACGTGATCTTGTCAACTTCTATTTACCCTTCCTAAGGACCCTTTTCATTGAATCCGCTCCAACTAAAGCGGGAGAGACAGACACCCGCCAGCCACCTTATGCAACTAGTGCATGTCTGTCGGTGGAACCGGTCTCACGTAAGCGTACGTGTAAGGTTGGTCCGGGCCGCTTCATCCCACAATACCGTTGAAGCAAGATAAGACTAGTAGCGGCAAGCAAGTTGACAAGATCTACGCCCACAACCAAATTGTGTTCTACTTGTGCAATAGAGAACTACGCATAGACCTAGCTCATGATGCCACTATTGGGGAACGTTGCAGAAAATTAAAAAATTTCCTACGGTTTCACCAAGATCCATCTATGAGTTCATCTAAGCAACGAGTCATGGGAGAGAGATTGCATCTACATACCACTTTGTAGATCGCGCGGAAGCGTTCAAAAAGAACGGGGTTGAAGTAGTCGTTCTCGTCGTGATCCTATCACCGGAGATCCTAGCGCCGAACGGACGGCACCTCCGCGTTCAACACACGTACGGTCAGCGTGACGTCTCCTCCGTCTTGATCCAGCAAGGGGGAAGGAGAGGTTGATGATGAAAGCTCCAGCAGTAGCACAACGGCGTGGTGATGGTGGAACAGCAGCACTCCGGCAGGGCTTCGCCAAGCACGTGACGGAGGAGGAAGAGGTGTAGCAGGGGAGGGAGGCGCCAGAACTTCAGGGTGTGGCTGCCCCCCTCCCCCCTTCCCTTTATATAGGCCCCCAGGGGGGCGCCGGCCCTGGGAGATCCAATCTCCCAAGGGGGCGGCGGCCAAGGGGGGTGGAGTACCCCCCAAGGCAAGTGGGGCGCCCCCCCCCCCACCCTAGGGTTTCAACCCTAGGCGCAGGGGGTGGGCCAAGGGGGGCGCACCAGCCCACCATGGGCTGGTTCCCCTCCCCACTTCGGCCCTTGGGGCCCTCCGGGATGGGTGGCCCCACCCGGTGGACCCCCGGGACCCTTCCGGTGGTCCCGGTACAATACCGGGTGACCCCGAAACTTTCCCGATGGCCGAAATACCACTTTCTATATATAACTCTTCACCTCCGGACCATTCCGGAACTCCTCGTGACGTCCGGGATCTCATCCGGGACTCCAAACAACATTCGGTATACTGCATACTCATATTCATACAACCCTAGCGTCACCGAACCTTAAGTGTGCAGACACTTAAAGTTCGGGAGACATGTAGACATGACCGAGACGGCTCTCGGGCAATAACCAACAGCGGGATCTGGATACCCATGCTGGTTCCCACATGCTCCTCGATGATCTCATCGGATGAACCATGATGTCGAGGATTCGAACAACCCCGTATACAATTCCCTTTGTCAATCGGTACGTTACATGCCCGAGACTCGATCGTCGGTATCCCAATACCTCGTTCAGTCTTGTTACCGGCAAGTCACTTTACTCGTACCGTAATGCATGATCCCGTGACCAAACACTTGGTCACATTGAGCTCATTATGATGATGCATTACCGAGTGGGCCCAGAGATACCTCTCCGTCATACGGAGTGACAAATCCCAGTCTCGATCCGTGTCAACCCAACAGACACTTTCGGAAACACCTGTAGTGCACCTTTATAGTCACCCAGTTACGTTGTGACGTTTGGTAAACCCAAAGCACTCCTACGGTATCCGGGAGTTACACGATCTTATGGTCTAAGGAAGAGATACTTGAGATTGGAAAAGCTCTAGCAAAACGAACTACACGATCTTTGTGCTATGCTTAGGATTGGGTCTTGTCCATCACATCATTCTCCTAATGATGTGATCCCGTTTTCAATGACATCTAATGTCCATAGTCAGGAAACCATGACTATCTGTTGACCAACGAGCTAGTCAACTAGAGGCTCTCTAGGGACATGTTATGGTCTATGTATTCACACGTGTATTATGATTTCCGGATAATACAGTTATAGCATGAATAAAAGACAATTATCATGAACAAGGAAATATAATAATAACCCTTTTTATTATTGCCTCTAGGGCATATTTCCAACAATGGGATACACCCAAAATCTGCGTTAGTGTTCAAGGATCTGCGGGCAACATGGACGATGCGCTCTGGTCATGGTCCTGGGGGCAATAGGGGACGCCGAGGCAGAAGGGGAGGTCGATCAGCTAGCAACAGAGGAGCTGGCACCGAAGATACTGGGGCATATGGAACAGACGGCACAGAACATGAAGATGAAATTCAGGATATCAACATGGAGGACCCAAGCAGAAAGAGAGTTGTTCGCCCTGAGATAGGAGAAAACTCGAAGGGCAATGAGGGCATGTTTCTAGAAGATCGAGCGGACAACCAGCTCGCAATTGTTCAGTCAGGTGGAGACATTGTGAGCCCTCCTCCAAAGAGGGAAACAAAGAGGACCAAGACTGGCGTGGATGGCATCTCAGGAGTGGTGGTGAAAAACTTGGCGGCCTCCCTTGAGGAGAGCCGCAAGGCCCAATGAGTGTTATGAGCTGGAACTGTCGCGAAGTGGGCAATGCCGCAACAGTCTATGAACTTCGCGATATAGCGAGGAAGTTTGCCCCTACCCTTTTATGTATCGTTGAAACACAGATAGAAGGAAATAGGGTAGAGAATTTAGCCGGTACTTTGGGCTATGATAAAGCTTTTGCTGTTGATAGTAGAGGTAGGAGTGGAGGCTTAGGCCTTTTTTGGAATAATGAAATAAATGTTGAGGTTTTTGGTTACTCTGATTATCACTTGGATGTTTCTGTGGAAGAAGCAGGGTTGGAGAAGTGGAGGCTCACGTGTGTGTACGGGGAGGCTTAAACCCACCTTCGGCACCAGACGTGGACAGTTCTGAAAAACATTAGCACTTTGAGCTCGCTCCCTTGGCTATGCATTGGAGATTTTAACGAAGTGCTACGTCCAAACGAGCACGACGGGATTGCTAGATGCAGTAATTCTCAAATGCAGGCATTCAGAGACACTGTGGATATTTGCATGTTGCTCGAAATAGGGTACAAGGGTCGTTCCTGGACGTGGGAGAAGAAGGTAATAGGTGGATCATATACAAGGTGCAGATTGGATAGAGCTTTGGCTAATGCCACCTGGATGTCCCGCCTCCCGGTGGCAGGCCTGGAGCATCTAGCTGCATCGACGTCGGACCATGGCCCCATTGTGCTTGATCTGGGACGCAGCCAGAACAACCACACGCAGAAGAGTTTCCGCTATGAGTTGATGTGGGAAAACATGAAGAGCTTAGGGAGACCATCGGGGCAGAATGGGCAGCAGCAGGGCCGTGTGCTACGGTTCTTGAACTACAACAGAAGCTACTGGCTGTCTCAAAGGGCTTGACAAACTGGAGTAAGCAATCGTTCGGGAGTGTACGTACGGAGATAAAGAATATGAAGAAGGAGTTGGACAAACTGCAGAGTGATCCTCTGAGGTCACGGCCATCACATGCGGAACTAAAAATCAATGAGCATTTGATCGAACTTTACCATCGAGAGGAGATAATGTGGATACAACGTGCACGCATGGAGTGGCTTTCCTCAGGAGACAAAAACACAAAGTTCTTTCACCTGCGAGCGAGTTTGAGAAGAAAGAAAAACATGATTCGAGCACTGCAAAACTCACTGGGGGTACTTGTTGAGGACCCGGTGGAGCTGAGAGCCTTGGCCAACAATTTCTATCAAGAATTGGACTCAACAGAAGGAGTGCAGGACGTAGAACAAGTTTTGCAGCATGTACCAAGGAAAGTTTCGGCGGAAATGAATGAGCAGCTATGTGCGACATACACTGCCGATGAGGTTAAGTGTGCTTTGTTCCAAATGTTTCCTACGAAGGCACCGGGTCCTGATGGGTTTCCAGCCCACTTCTATCAGAAACATTGGGATGTGTGTGGAGAGGATGTGACCAATATTGTGCTACAGATTGTAAGAGGAGAGACGAGCCCGGAAAGTATCAATGATACTGTATTGGTCTTAATCCCTAAGGTGACAAATCCCACCCTCCTCTCTCAATACAGACCCATAAGTTTATGTAATGTGCTATATAAAATCGCTTCCAAGGTAATTGCGAATAGATTGAAGCTTATTCTACCAGACATCATCTCCAAGGAGCAGTCCGCTTTCGTGCCAGGGAGGTTAATTACAGATAATATTATTTGTGCCTATGAGTGTCTGCACTTTATGAAGAGGAACAGATCCAAGAACAATAACTTCTGTGCTTTGAAACTTGATATGATGAAGGCTTACGACAGGTTGGAGTGGCCTTATCTGAAAGCTATCATGCAAAAACTGGGGTTTGCACATGCATGGATAGAAACAGCTATGAACATGGTATCATCAGTCTCATTTTCAGTTTTGTTCAATGGAGAAAGACTTGAAGCTTTTAAACCATCCAGAGGAATTCGGCAGGGAGATCCAATCTCCCCTTACCTTTTCTTGATTGCAGCGGAGGGCCTCTCGTGCCTCCTGAAATCTAGTTCTCAGTCATCACTTCTTGCAGGTGTGAAGGTGGCTCCCACGGCTCCGGCCGTTAACCATCTTTTATTTGCAGATGATAGCCTGCTGCTTTTCAAGGCGAGTGTGGAGGGAACATAACTTGCATCAAACCTACTGAATAGGTATTGTAATGCGTCAGGTCAGAGAATAAATCATGCAAAATCATCCATCTTTTTCAGCAGAGGTTGTACACAGGCTACCAGAGAAGGGGTGAAGAACAGCCTCCAAGTGCAAAACGAAACCCTGAGTGATCGCTATCTGGGCATGCCCACTGATGTTGGACAATCAAAGAACGGAACGTTCAAATATTTGCGGGATAGAGTGTGGGAGAAAATACGAGGATGGATGGAAAAACTGTTGTCAGCTGCGGGAAAGGAGGTTTTAGTAAAATCAATTGCGCAAGCAATCCCAGTTTATTCAATGTCATGCTTCCGGTTGCCCGGGGGGTATGTGATGATATCACCTCTCTCATCCGTCAGTTCTGGTGGGGAAGTAAAAGAGGAAAGAGGAAGCCAGCATGGGTGGCGTGGGATGTGATGATCAGACCAAAGTATATGGGGGGCATGGGATTCAGAGATTTCGAGCTGTTCAACTTGGCGTTATTGACAAGACAGGCATGGAGAGTCTTGGTTGAGGATGAGTCATTGAGCGCTCAAATACTCAAAGCTGCTTATTACCCTAACAGCTCTCTGCTTGATGCAACGCTACGGCCACATCCATCGCAGATTTGGAGGGCCTTGCTTGACGGTAGAGACGTGCTTGCTCAAGGCATCATACGCAGGATTGGAGACGGAGAGAATACCAATATTTGGCATCACAATTGGATACCAAGACCAAGCTTCAAGCGACCGATTACCTCGCTAGTACCGGCTCCACCTGAGAAAGTGTTCGAACTTATTGATACAAACACAACATCATGGAGGGCCGACCTAGTGAGAACGGTATTCACTCCTTTTGACGCAGAAGAAATCTTGAAAATCCCTTTGTGCATTAGGCAGGTAGATGATTTTTGGGCTTGGAATGAGACCCCGAGGGGAATCTTCACAGTAGCATCGGCCTATCGCATGCTTGTGACAACGAAGCTGGGAAGAGAAAATTGGCTGGAAGGGAGGGAGGATTCATCGCGCATAAATATGGAGAATGCAGAGTGGACCAAGATGTGGAAGATGCAGGTGCCGTCTAAGATCAGAGTATTTGCATGGAGGCTGGCCAAGCATTCGATCCCGGTGGGAGATGTGCTACACCATCGCCATATGGCTACAACAGCAGCGTGCCACCTTTGCGGGGCTCAGGATACATGGAAGCATGCCTTGCTGGAGTGTCCGATGTCTCGCTGCACATGGGCCTTGTCTTCGGTGCAAGTGTTGGATCAGCTCTGTACGGTGCAACATGACAGTGCGAAACTATGGTTATTTGCCCTTCAAGACAGCCTCAATGCCGACGAGTTTGTAAGGTTGGTGGTCACCCTTTGGGCAATTTGGGGAGCCAGGAGGAAAGCTATACATGAAGAAGTATTTAGGAGTCCTCAATCCATCCACGACTTCATAGTGTCTTATTTATCAGAGATCAAGATGATCTACCCTCAGAAGGAGCGAGCGGCAAGAATAGCAGCAACGAGACCAAGACGGTGGCTGCCGCCGGAGGAGAATCATGCCAAAATAAACACTGATGCCGCGGTTGGAGGACGAGGGAGGTTTGGTGCAGTGGCAGCCATTTGCCGAGATGAAGCCGGAAAGTTTGCAGGGGCGTCAGCTATCGTATATAGAGCGATTGGAGATCCAGCTACGCTTGAAGCATTGGCTATACGTGAAGCCTTTGCCCTTGCTGATGATCTATATCTACAGCGAATTCACGTGGCTTCGGATTGCAAGGAAGCAGTACAAGAAATCTTGAACGGTGGTGCATCGTGCTATGGTGCACTGATTCATGAGATTAGATTGCATGCAGTTTCTTTTATTTCTTGCAGAATAGTTCACAAATTTAGGAGCTCAAATTTTGATGCTCACAACCTTGCGAAATATGCGTTGGGACTCGGTTTTGGTCGCCATGTTTGGTTAGGCCAGCCTGAGGGTATTCCCTTCGTCCATATAAACATTGTGATGGATGAATAAAGTTTCGCAGGGTTGCCTCAAAAGAAAAAGGTGAAAACCTGCAGCCACGCCACTCCACCTGCAGGAGGAACTTGCCTGGCTTGACTGCTTCCCCCATCCTAGCTAGCTAGCTGTTGTTACTAAAAAAAACAAAAAAAAGCTAGCTAGCTGTTACAACGGATACAGATCCATCCAGAAATTAACCCAACGGCCTGATACAAATCCATCCAGCAAGTTAATTACAAAGCAGTAGGAGGGCAGTGAAATGATATATGGTTACATAGAATCAATGGACGAAACCCTAATCAATCACAATCATAATATACTACTCGATCAACATGCCCGGACGAAACCCTAATCAATCACAATCTGTTTATACAGACCTAAAGGCGGTGGCACTTGATCACCCTGTCCAGCACAAGCATGTGCGTGCCCTCCGGCGGCGCCAGGCGCAGCTTCAGAGGGCACCTGGCCTCCAGCCCCCTGGTGCCGCCGGCGTGCACCGGCCTGTACCTGAGCCTCCCGGTGATCTTCAGCTCCAGCGACTCGAACTAGCCCGCCGCACTCTCCTTCACGAACTCCGCCAGCTCGGCGCTCCCAAGCACCGCATCCGCGCCCTCAGCCCCCGCCTCCACGCGGAACCTGGTAGTCTCGTGGATCTCGATCCTCCGGCCCGCGTCGGACAGGCGGGCGCCGTCGAAGCGCACACCGGCGAAGCTGAGCTCGGACTCCAGCGGTGCGGTGAGCTCGGCGCGCATGGCCCAGTTGGGGTTGAAGAAGCCGACGGTGAGGGAGAGGTTGTACGCCAGCGCGGTGCCGTTGGGCCCGGCGAGGGCGAGGCGGCCCAGGGACGCGTCCTCCGCCGTGATGCGGAGCGGGAGGACGACGGCGTAGGCGGCGATGAGCATCACGGTGACTATGATGATGGGTATCACGACGCAATTGCAGCAGCAATGGCAGCGCTTGGGCACAGCGGGACATGGTGGAGAGGAGGCCGATTTGCAGCAGGCCGAAGGCGTGGGTGCGGCGGTGTGCTTGCTTGGTGCTGGTTGGGGGGGTTAGACTGACGGACTACATAGATATATACGCCGAAGATCAGCTCGGGTACGCGCAGGACGCAGTTTACATGGTATGCACCGAGAATATTTTCCCCTCTCCGACTTGGGTTGGGTCCGGCTTGGACGCAGTTTAAGTTTGGCGTCTCAAATCCGACTTGGATATGATCATACGTTCCCATCCTTGTTTGCGGGTTGGCTGGCGATGTATTTTTCAGAATATTGCGCCGTTTTCATCTGCCGAGCTGATTTACACTTCCCATAGAAGCTTTTTTGCTAAACGCCGAGTGCCCGAGCAGAGGCGGCCAAGCGGTGGGGACGTTCGTTACATGGCACCTTTTTTTTTTTGCGGGAAACGCTCTTCAAGAATAAAGTTCATGTACGTAGCTTTTTTTTTTGCGGGTGAAAACTTGTACTCCCACCGTTCCTAAATATTTGTCCTTTTACAGATTTTAAATGGACTACCGCACGTGGATGTATATAGACATATTTTAAAGTATAGATTCACTCATTTTGCTCTGTATGTAATCACTTGTTAAAATCTTTATAAAGACAAATATTTAGGAACGCAGGGTACTCAGTGACAATAAGATTACAATCAGCTAAAGCTAGCTCCACAGCAACAGGTAGGGCCAGAACCAAGCCAAGTCAAGGTTCTATCTTCTGTTCTGGCAAAATTCGCTAGGCTCATTCACAAAGAAACAAGTACTTGATGTCCTTTACTCTAGAAGCGTATGTAGATCGATCTGTCAAGGTCACAAGCTTGGATCAACTTCATGGCAACAAGGGAGACCATCTTCATGATAAATGGAGAATCACAATGCTAGAGAGACAAAGATAAACCTCCCATGCACGTGCATAGTTCCGATTCTAGAGCATCTCGGCAAGAGAATAGTTGTCTGCATGATGAAAACATGGTAGCTCCACGATCATTCTGAAGAACCATTCCCGCACCATCAGGAGATAAAGCTCCATCAAAGTTCATCTCCACCCTTGATCCCGAGGCCTCCACGAGAAAGAGTTAACTAGCAACAACACATAGCTAGACTTGGACGGCTGATCATATGTCAAAATCGTCCTGCCCTTCCATGGATCTAATACCCGGATCAAGTTTCAAGCCTAACAAGGAATCCAAGTTAGAGGCTTCCATCGGAGGAGGCTTGTGATGCATCTCATGTAGCTCATCTGCTCGTGACATTTCTTCTCGCTCTGAGATATTGAGCCGACACCACATGCGCCTCATAGTCGAAGGAAACGTCTCCTCCTACAAAACAAAGATTGGCGGAAAGCCTAAAATCAATCTGTTAAAAAATGCAGAACATCGCTGATAAGCCTGAAATAAATCTAGGAAAATGCAAGCATCAGTGCCAAGTCTAGGACTTGAAACCCTCATAGGTTGGTTCCACCATGAGAAATCTAACCATCTAAGTTACCCTCAACTCGCGCTCGCTCCTAGGATTCTGATTGTCTAGATCATATGTCATTATATTGCATTTTTTTCATTTTAGAACTATCAGATGGACTAGTTATTGCATGTCTCTTTTCCTCTTAAGTTTTAGTTTGGGAAAATTTGCTCAAACACAAGCAATTATCTTGGATAGCCTCATTTTCTTCTCGAGGGCAATAAGCCCTATACATTCAGCTATTTTTAAGTTCTAGGTTACCTTGATTTTATTTTGAGGTATGGTTTGCTGGAATTTTGCCTATTTGGGCCTAGCCCAATAGCAGTTTCAGAAATTCCTAACAAATCCTAGAGACCCACGCAGCCCATTCGTGCAAGGCAAAAGATGAAACTAAAAGTTTAGTCTCACCTTGCTAGTTTAGAGGGAGTTGGACCTCTTTATAAGGGAGGCTCCTTCCCCACTTGTATGAGCACGAGAACAAGAGGGACATCCACGCGCGCTCCTCCGCCGCCCGCCTCGTCACGACGCGCCGCGGGTTGCGGGAATGAGCCGAGCCGATGTAAATTTTTGCCATGCACTACGGGTATACGAAAGGGCACGCGAAAGCTGAAACGTTTTGTTGTAGTGGAGATTGAATACGAACGGCGCACCTCTTCGCCTGCTGCCTGTTCGTTTCGTCTCCCTCGTTCTCTTCAGCTCCCAGCGTAGCTTCTCGCCTCCTTCTCTTGCGCCTATAAAAGGGAGGTCGCTCCTCCCAGAGAGACACACCAGAATCTCTTCCTCCTCTCGCCACAAGTTCCTGAGCACTGCGCTACTGCTACGTTCTTCCTCATCCCGTCTTGCGGCGTGCACCGCAGGTCGGGACAGTAGGCCTCCGAGACCGCACCTTTTGAGTCCTGTACGGGAGAAGGGTGATAAGGTTTTTGGGGAGCACTCAGCGCGACTACTGGCTGCTTCATCACGGACGATCCGGTCGCCGACGACTACTTCCCCGACGATGACTTCTTCCCCGACGTCCACGACCTCCTCAACGACATGGCAGGCGAGGACACCGACCCCAAGTCCAGTGCTTCTGCTGCTGTTGTGCCATACGTGTTCCTCTCCTTTCTGTTCGAAGTCCTCCTACAGTTCTTGGCTCTAGTTTCTGCCCTACGTATGTTACGTTCTGTTTCGTATAAGCAACTTCATTTAGTGTCCGTTTTAGATGTGTTTACCTCAAGTTCATATATACAGACGATGTTTACCTTCTCTCTGTCAGATTGCATGACTTGCTTTATATCTGCTATTTTAGTCATGCTTTATCTAGTATTTTTGTTAATAAAATCATTCGGTAAATTGCTCATTTTTCCAACAATCCAAAAACCTTATTATAGGCAATTTACCCCGAGTGGTTTTGTTGCTTCCATGAGACCTCCTATGTTTGAAGGTATCCACTATAAGAGGTGGCGTGTGAGAGCAGTCTTATGGTTTCAGACCATGAGCTGCTATGACTCCACTCTTGGCAAACCTGAAGCAGAGCAATATGCCCAACAGGCACAAGCTTTTCAGAAAATGGATACCTTGTTTAAGGCTGCTCTCTTGAGTATTCTTGGTGAGAACATAGTTGATGCTTATGCGTCAATTGACAATGGAAAAGATATGTGGGACGCACTCGAGGCCCAGTTTGGGGTCTTGGATGCCGGCACTGAGCTGTACATGATGGAGCAATTCTATGATTACAGGATGATTGAAGAGCGCTCCGTGGTTGAGCAGGCTCATGAGATACAGTTATTTGCTAGAGGACTTGAGCACTTCAATTGCATGCTATCGGACAAGTTTGTTGCCGGGGGTATCATCACTAAGCTTCCTCCTTCATGGAGGAACTTTGCTACCTTACTGAAGCATAAGAGACAGGAGTTTTCCGTTCCGGATCTCATTGGTACTCTTGATGTGGAAGAAAAGGCGAGAGCAAAGGATACACGTGCTCGAGGTATTGAGGGAGGATCTAGTGCCAATCTGGTACAAAAGAAAAACTTCCAGTCCCACAAGTTCAAGAACAAGGGCAAGCTTGATGGTAAAGCAAAGTTTGATGGGAAGAACAAGGCTGTGCAGCACACGAACTTCAAGAAGAAGAATGAAAAGAAGAAAGGTGTCTGTCATGTGTGTGGAGATCCTGATCATTGGGCTCCTAGTTGCCCCAATCGCTATGGCAAGCGTCATCCTGGGAAAGGCGGCAAGACCGCTAATGTTGTCATTGGAGACACTGACATGAAGGATGCTGGGTATGGTATATTCCACACTATTCTTTCAGTATGTCATTCTCCTGATTGGTTGATTGAAACGGGTGCTAATGTGCATGTATGCGGTGATATTTCCATGTTTTCGTCTTATCAGACCACAGGGACTTCAACCGTGCTGATGGGCAATGGTTCAAGTGCTTCTGTTCGTATTGTTGGCATGGTCGATCTGAAGTTTACTTCGGGGAAGATCGTGCGGCTGAAGAACGTGCATTATGTCCCCTCCGTCAATAAAAATCTTGTTAGCGGATCTCTTCTGTGTAGAGATGGCTACAAGCTTGTCTTTGAGTCAAATAAATTTGTAATCTTCAAGTATGGAACCTTTGTTGATAAAGGCTATGAGTCAGGAGGCCTGTTTCGTTTATCCTTATCAGACGTTTGCAATAAAGTTGTTAATCATATTTGCAACAATAGTGAATCAAATGTGTGGCATTCACGTCTTTGTCATGTTAACTTTGGTTGCATGTAGCGACTAGCGAAGTTGAACTTAATCCCTAGTTTCACCACTGTCAAGGAATCTAAGTGTCAAGTATGTGTGCAAGCTAAGCAACCTCGTAAGTCTCACGTGACTGCGGAGACGAGAAATCTTGCACCACTAGAACTTATACATTCAGATCTATGTGAAATGAATGGTGTTTTGACAAAAGGTGGAAAGAAATATTTCATGACGTTAATTGACGACTCCGCTAGATACTGTCGTGTGTATCTTCAGAAATCTAAGGATGAGGCTTTGAACCTTTTCAAGATCTATAAAGCTAAAGTGGAAAACCAACTTGATCGAAAAATCAAGAGGCTTAGGTCTGACCGTGGTGGAGAGTATTTTTCCAATGAATTTGATGTTTTTTGCGCGGAACATGG
Source organism: Triticum dicoccoides (assembly GCF_002162155.2). Lineage (NCBI taxonomy): Eukaryota > Viridiplantae > Streptophyta > Magnoliopsida > Poales > Poaceae > Triticum > Triticum dicoccoides. The sequence goes on along the minus strand of NC_041391.1, from coordinate 89,109,336 downwards.
TATAATCCATGAGAGGACGCCTCCCTACTCACCTCAGTCAAATGGGGTGGCCGAAAGAAAGAACCGTACTCTAACTGATTTGGTTAACGCCATGTTAGACACATCGGGTCTCTCCAAGGCATGGTGGGGGGAGACGATACTGACTGCATGTCATGTTCTAAACCGAGTTCCCACAAAGAACAAAGAGATAACTCCATTCGAGGAATGGGAGAAGAAAAGGTTAAAGCTCTCTTATCTACGAACCTAGGGATGTTTGGCGAAAGTCAATGTGCCAATTCCAAAGAAGCGAAAGCTGGGACCAAAAATTGTGGATTGTGTTTTCCTGGGATATGCTTTTCATAGCATTGGCTATAGATTCTTGGTTGTAAAATCTGAGGTACCTGACATGCATGTTGGTACGATCATGGAGTCGAATGATGCGACTTTCTTTGAAGATATCTTTCCCATGAAGGATATGGCTACCTCATCTAATCAGGAGATGCCTAGTTCATCGAATTAGGAACCAATTACAATTACCGAACCTGCCATTTCGATGGAACACTTTGAAAGTCCTGTGGAGGAAAACAATGAAGTTCCTACTAGGAGCAAGAGACAGAGGACTGCAAAGTCATTTGGTGATGATTTTCTTGTGTATATCATAGATGACACTCCCAGTTCTATTTCGGGGGCCTATGCATCGGAAGATGCTGACTACTGGAAGGAAGCGGTTCGTAGCGAGATGGATTCCATCTTGACGAATGAAACTTAGGATATAACTGATCGTCTTTATGGATGCAAACCTATAGGATGCAAATGGGTATTCAAGAAGAAGCTTAGGCCTGTTGGTACTATTGAAAAGTACAAGGCTCGGCTCGTGGGACAAATCTGAATGTTAAGACTGCTTTTCTAAATGGAGAGTTGGCTGAGGAAATTTATATGGAACAACCAGATGGGTTTGTAATAGATGGTCGGGAAGGAAAAGTGTGCAAGTTGCTGAAGTCTTTGTATGGACTCAAGCAAGCACCCAAACAGTGGCATGAGAAGTTCGAAAGAACTCTAACAGCTGCAGGCTTTGTTGTGAACGAAGCTGACAAATGTGTGTACTATCGCCATGGTGGGGGCGAGGGAGTTATGATTTGCTTGTATGTTGATGACATACTGATTTTCGGAACAAATCTGAATGTTATTAAGGAGGTCAAGGATTTCCTATCTCGCTGTTTTGAGATGAAGGATTTAGGAGTGGCTGATGTCATTCTGAACATCAAGTTGTTGAGAGATGATGATGGTGGCATTACATTGCTTCAATCTCACTATGTGGAAAAGATCTTGAGTCGCTTTGGCTATCGTGACTGCAAGCCCTCACTACTAGGGAAAAGCCTATACACAGAATCTTACCAGCAACACGCTTTAAAACCAGGCGCTGCTACTACGTAGTAGTAGCGCTCGCTTTCAAAACTCGCTGCTGGTACAAGTTTATCAGTAGCGCGCACACTCTAGGACGCGCTACTGCTAAAATTCCCACGACGCCGCCGTGAGGCCAATTATAGCAGCGCGTTAATACAAAGCATGCTGCTGCTACGGATCGTAGCAGCAGCGCATTTACGCAATAATCGCTACTGCTAAGGTTACTACAAAAATTTAGTCCCACCTCGCTCCGTGAAGTGAGTTTGTACCACCTTAAATATGTTACCTCTACAACTTTCACAAGCACTTGGTCTTCATTGAACTCTATGTGTAGGATCTGTGGCCGCAATAGGAATCCTCACATGTTCTTAAACCAACCGCCGAGAATTCCTATTGACAAATCAGATTATACACAAAAAGACAATTGATGATTAATGTATTTTTTATGTCTATGTCTAACATAGCAGTAACGCATTCTCGGCCAAAGGTGCTACTGATAGGTTGTTTAGCAGTAGCGCATTTTGCTATAGCACGCTACTACTAAGCCATTCCATCTCCCCCCACTCACCTATCCGATCCAGATTACACTCACACACACACACTCGATCTCTCCCCCTCAACCCCCGCGCCGCCAGTCCTCCCCCGTCGCCCCTCCTCCGATCTGCGCCGCCATCACCTCATCCTCCTCGCTGGACTCGGTACCGGCCTCCTCCTCCGTCTCCCTCCACTCGCCGCTGGCCGACCTTTCCTCGCTCTGCCTTCCTCCTCCATTCTCCCTCTACTCGCCGTTGGCCGACCCCTCCTCGCTCCGCCTTCCTCCTCCATTCTCCCTCCACTCGCCGCCGGCCAGCCCCTCCTCGCTCCGCCTTCCTCCTCCATCCTACTCTCTTCTCCCTCCTCGAGTCGCCCCTCCTTCTCCCTCCTCCCTGCTACATTTTGATTTAGTAGGCTATTTCATATGCAACATTCTGATTTAGTTGATATGCAACATTCTGATTTAGTTGATTTAGTAGGCTAGTTAATTTAGTTGATGTAGAATATTTTGATTTAGTTGATTTAGTATGCTAGTGGATTTAGTATGCTAGTTGATTTAGTTGATTTAGTATGAACCATTTTATTGTTATTTTTTCGGCAATAGGTGCCACCGAAATGCTTTGGTACGTGGTACTTTGTCATCTAATATGTCCATAAAATGGCGCCACCACCACTATGCTACTATTTTTCTTTCCTGTGAAGTGAATCATTAATCCTTTGCTCATATTGCTTTAGGAAAATATCACATGCTACTGTTTTTCTTTTCTGTGAAGTGAATCATTAATCCTTTGCTCATATTGCTTTAGGAAAATGGCGCCACCACCACCACCACTATGTCGATTGTGCAAGTCAAGGTGCGCCAGCAGCCTTGCAACTGGCAAGCTGTTTGACATCTACTTCCAGCCGAGTTTTCGTCATGCGGCGGTAAGAAATTAGATGAAATGTAACAACTATTTTATTTTTAGTGTTGGCATTACTGCATTGTGTCATTTTTCTTTTCTTACACACACCATCCCATGCAATGTGAGGTTGACATTCAACAAGCTGACAGGAGACACTGTGACATTTGAGGCTCCTAGGGGTCTTACACTATGGAGGCCGAGAAAGGACGCAATATGTTGCAGATTGGAGGAGATGGATGGGCCCGTTTCCTCGCCTGCATGCGTCTTACTGGTGGTGAGTTGATCAGCTTCTCCTTCAGAGCAGAAAGACCCAAGCTGGCTGTCATTTATCTCAACCTGGTGGAAGATGATGAAGATGACGAAGATGATGAAGATGACGAAGATGATGCAGATGAAGAAGATGATGAAGATAATGAGGACCCACTCGATGAAGATGATGAGAACCCACTTCATGAAGCCATCGTAGCTCAAAGAATGAGGCTGAGCGAGGAGGAGGTGTGCAACCTATGGGACATAATTCCACCACGTGCTGACTTTGTCGGGGTGCCATTCGTGACCCGCCTGACAAGTACCATGGTCGATCGACATGATATGGTATGTTATACTTACAAATGCAAATTATCTGATGATATGCTTAGTGTAGAGTCCAATGATATGTTGTGTGGAATCTAGTCGTTGATCACATGCTTATTAGTGTAGAATCCAAGGAACTATTAATAGTGTAGATAATCCATATATACTTATTAGTAGAATTCATGATTAATTAGTACAAATGCATAGTACTGTGTCTTTTGATAGTGTAGAAATCTAGACTTAATAGAAATATATTTGCAAGAGTATGTGTGAGGCTATTTATTAATTGATATGTTTTTCTTATTCAGAAATTACCAAAGAACCTATCTGTGAGCTGTGGTATCGAGCCTGATGAAGAAGGCTCAGCTGGACTACGCCTTACCGCAAGGGGCTCCATCACCACCTATACTTACCGCATGGACACAGACGATGGCACACACTTAAACTCAGTTGGGTGGAAAAGATTCCTCGTTGGCAAGAATCTTCGTGTTGGACAGGCCATCCTAATTACTATCAGGAACACCCACTGCCCAGGCTTGAGGATGATGATCGTCGTCGATATCATCTAGAACTACATATGTGTGTGTGGCTATATCATCTAGAACTACATATGATGATTGTCGTCGATATCATGTAAAACTACATATGATGATCGTCGTCAATATCATCTAGAACTAAATATGATGATCATCGTCGATGTCACCTTGTACTACTTGAGGATGCATGTTGAGTATATATGAAATTGTTATCTAGTACTCCCTCGGTTCCAAATTACTCGTCGTGGTTTTAGTTCCAATTTGAACTAAAACCACGACGAGTAATTTGGAACCGAGGGAGTACTACCTAGTACCTATAATGCTTTATGACATTGATATCTAGTAGTACCTAGTATCTGGAAATTGCAGTTTATTAAAGCTGGACTGGGGAAATGGTGAAAGATATAATAGTAGCGCGGGCTCAGGAAATCGCTACAGCTAACTAATAGTAGCGCATTTCGAAAACGCGCTGCTGATATAGTCAATAGTAGTAGCGCGGGTACAGACAGCGCTACTACTAACAGTTAGCTGTAGCGCCTTATTGGCAGCGCGGGTGCCCGCGCTGCTGATAGCCTCAAAACCCGCGCTACTACTAGGGTTTTCCCTAGTAGTGCCTCTCCAACACCATATGATGCTAGCGTGCTGCTTCGAAAGAATCGAAGAATTGTTAGAGATCAATTGACGTATTCTCAGATTATTGGCTCGCTTATGTACTTAGCAAGTGCTACAAGACCTGACATCTCTTTTGTTGTTAGCAAACTGAGTTGGTTTGTTTCAAAACCAGGAGATGTGCATTGGAAAGCTCTAGAGAGAGTTTTGCGTTATTTGAAAGGCATTGCGAATTATGGAATTCACTACATTGGGCACCCAAAGGCGCTTGAAGGGTATAGTGACTCAAACTGGATCTCAGATGCTGATGAGATAAAGGCCACGAGCGGTTATGTATTCACTCATGGAGGTGGCGCTTTTTCTTGGAAGTCTTGCAAGCAGACCATCTTAACGAGGTCAACAATGGAAGCAGAACTCACAGCACTAGATACAGCTACGGTCGAAGCAGATTGGCTTCGTCGGCTCTTGAATGACTTGCCAGTAGTTGAGAAACCTGTACCGGGTATCCTTATGAACTGTGACAATCAAACTGTGATCACTAAAGTGAGCAGCTCAAAGGATAACATGAAGTCATCAAGACATGTTCAGAGAAGGTTAAAGTCTGCCAGAAAAATGAAAAACTCCGGAGTTATTGCATTGGACTATATCCAAATGTCTAAAAATCTGGCAGATCCTTTTACTAAGGGTCTATCACATAATGTGATATATAATGCATCGAGGGAGATGGGAATGAGACCCACAATATGAGTTGTTCACAGTGGTAACCTATTCTTTGTGATCGGAGATCCCGTGAATTAGATGTGGAAGACAAGTTGTTGGTCAACTGAGAGGAGAGTATCCTTACTGTTAAAATACCACTCCATGAAGATGCAATACTCTCCTAATCTGCATGGCAGGTTGATGTATATCTTAATGTGTTCTAAGTGGCTTTTTGAAGCAGAGATGTTGTCCTGCAGAACATCTTTTGAAGAACGCACCTATATGAGTCTGATTGTTAAACGTCGCAATCTATGAGAGTAGGGTTCTCTCTAGTAAACTCATGAAAGGTCACAGAGTATGACACATAAGCTCCACCCGCAGGGAAGACCCCGGTAGCCACGTACCGGTCAAGGCTTTATGTGAAACTAGATTCGCAGAAAACTTGCAGTTCAAGGCCCAGTCCACTGTTCAAGTTGCTTACTACTGTAGCATAGGGTTCTAGGTGGAAGTTCAACTTAACAGTCTCCACTGCAGTACCGGTATATAAAACAGTGTTTTGGAACCAAAGGCAAATTTTGTGTGCCTCTCGGATCTGGTGGGGGATTACTGGAATTTTGCCTATTTGGGCCTAGCCCAATAGCAGTTTCAGAAATTCCTAATAAATCCTAGAGGCCCACGCAGCCCATTCGTGCAAGGCAAGAGGTAGAACTAAAAGTTTAGTCCCACCTTGCTAGTTTAGAGGGAGTTGGACCTCTTTATAAGGGAGGCTCCTTCCCCACTTGTATGAGCATGAGAACAAGAGGGACATCCACGTGCGCTCCTCCTCCGTCGCCCGCCTCGCCGCGCCGCGCCGCGCCGCACCGCGGATTGCGGGAATGAGCCGAGCCGATGTAAATTTTTGCCACGCACTACGGGTATACGAAAGGGCACGCGAAAGCTGAAACGTTTTGCTGCTCTTTGCCTGCTGCTTGTTCGTTTCATCTCCCTCGTTCTCTTCAGCTCCCAGCGCATCCTCTCGCCTCCTTGTCTTGCGCCTATAAAAGGGAGGTCGCTCCTCCCAGAGAGACGCACCCGAATCTCTTCCTCCTCTCGCCACAAGTTCCTGAGCACTGCGCTGCTGCTACGTTCTTCCTCATCCCGTCTTGCGGCGTGCACCGCAGGTCGGGACAGTAGGCCTCCGAGACCGCACCTTTTGAGTCCTGTACGGGAGAAGGGTGATAAGGTTTTTGGGGAGTGCTCAGTGCGACTACTGGCTGGTTCATCACGGACGATCCGGTCGCCGATGACTACTTTCCCGACGACGACTTCTTCCCCGACGTCCACGACCTCCTCAACGACATGGCAGGCGAGGACACCGACCCCAAGTCCAGCGCTTCTGCTGCTGCTGTGCCATACGTGTTCCTCTCCTTTCTGTTAGAAGTCCTCCTACAGTTCTTGGCTCTAGTTTTCTGCCCTACGTATGTTACGTTCTGTTTCGTATAAGCAACTTCATCTAGTGTCTGTTCTAGATGTGTTTACCTCAAGTTCATATATGCAGACGATGTTTACCTTCTCTCTGTCAGATTGCATGACTTTCTTTATATCTGCTATTTTAGTCATGCTTTATCTAGTATTTTTGTTAATAAAATCATTCGGTAAATTGCTCATTTTTTCAACATGGTTACCTAGATTATTATTTTTTGTAAATTACTGTCACATGATTTGAACTCCTATATTGCTACGTCTAGAACTCTAGTTTTCTGACATGGGAAAAAATTGTAACATATTAGTACTCTCTCTGCCCCCAAAACAATTTTGTACTACTTCCTTCATCGGGAATACGAAATAAGTGACACTTATTTTGGGACGAAGGGAGTAGAATTTTTCATGTGTTGGTTACATGTATGGACTTGAAGATGAGGATGGTTGGATGCTGATCATGAGCTTAGAAGTGTGTCGATATTTAGACAACCACTTAGATTTGTTCTTGTGCTTTTATTATTTCTTCCGTCTTTTATTCTCTTTTGCTTGAGCTGTAATTTATGCGACTATTGGTGCCACATTCTACAATGAACTCTACCGGTCACTCCAAGAGATGAGAATCTAATATCGATAAACATCATGTGAGCAAGATTGACTACTAAAATGGTGTTTCATTGTTATAAATGGTGAAAGACGACCAAAAATTCGAAAGAGATTAAACTCTATAGCGCAAATCACAACAGCCATTCCAGAGCAAAGACAATCTACACAACTGACATGACATAGTCCCACAGTACATCTTTGTATATCCTGGCACGAAACAGGCTTGAACACAAAGGAAAGAAAAATAGTTGGGACTCCCCATCTGAAATGACGATCGGATGAAACTTTTCGTACCAGCATCCGTTGGCAAGGAGTCCGGAAGGTAGAATCCACCTCTTCTGCAGGTAGAACTATATTTTTTATCGGAATTGCATCTACAAAAAAAATCTGACTAGTTTCTCATGCAGCCCGAGTACCAGTAAATATGCTATTTTCCAAAGAAATGTATAACTGCATCATGTAGTATAGTTCAACTATCACAGGAAAAAAATTGCCAGTCTTGGTAACCATTTTTTTTCTCAAACACGCATCAAAATGTGCATCGTTGTGCATTTGAGTCAAGATGACGCAAGAGTACAAGAGGGCGAAACTCCGCAAAACAAAAAACAAAACACAAAAGGCAAACAAAACCGAAGCGAAGAGGAGAAAACTAAAGCAAAACTAACAAGGGATGAGCTTTATCTCTATCCATTGTTTTATTGTATGGATATCTCATATAATAAAGTGATAAGGACAATTTGCTAGTTCTGACTTGAACCACAAAAATTATGTAAATCGAGCTTAAGTGTACATCGATTGAGCCCATCACCTGGCAGAACATAAAGTAAATTTGATACCACTAACAGATACTTATTCCGTATTTGAAAGCAAGGCATGAAATCTTGAGCGCGGGGTTTAAGGAGGCAAATCACTAACGATTCTTCTCCATGTTTACTCCCGAGCGTGTGGATTAAGGAGGAAAAGGTGGACTTCTGTTTTACTCCCCTTTGTTTCTCACACCTGGATTGTGTGCGATGTTTGCAGGAGGAAGACAAAGGGGCGAGGGGTTTGTGAAGGAGGGGATTCAATATGAGCCGATTTTAGAATGAGAAACGGGATAAGTAGGATTAGTTTTGTCCACCACGCACTAATAACCCTCCCGTCCTCCTTCTTTCCCGCAAAACACGCAGGTTTTTTTTTCCACAGCCTTCTTTCAAACACAGTAAGAGTAGTACTTTCCATGCAAGCACCAGAACAAAACACCGCATAGCATAATCGCATTATGTCGAAGACGTCATCAAGCAACAAAACAAAATAGTGTTATGAGACTACCTAAAATTGCTAAATTAATAAGAAAAAGTGAACACTATTCCATCAACATTGTGTCGAAAATTAACTTATACCAGTGTTGTAAAGCTGGCTATTACCGGCAATATAGACACTTTCAAATGGGTGATAGACAGACATGTTGGTTTTCAAGAGCTTCCTGAACTTCAACGACTCAAGCTGGATCATAAAGAGACCGACTACTGTCCAGATGAGCATCCATGAAGCAGGTTTCACCGTCACCTTCCCTAGTTGCTTTCACGCTTCCGGAAATGGGCCTGGAATGGATGGAGCGGCCACAGAGAAAGAGATGAGGCGTACCCGGGCAGCTCATGTGAGCGTCGAATTGCCATGCGTCCCTCCCACGACAATTTGCCCATACATGTGTCTGACTGCTGCTTCTCAGATGCTGCGTCGGACTACTAATGCTTAGCAACCAAATCAAAACTAGATGCACGAAGAGCTACTTAATTAATAGGAGCACTTAAACTTCCTAGCTCTCTCAGTTCACAGGATGGACGCCAACCAATCCACGAGCCCACTTCACTCCGCTCCCTTCTCAGAGAAATTCCTTTTCCCGGCCAGCTATCGATGGTTGCAGACGTTTCACGCTTGAGGAAACGGCTGGGCACATGCATGGCTCCCAGCTAGGGATGTAAGTGACAAATAAATGACGTCCGCAATCCCGTTTAGTTATTTTGCTAGCTTGATAGTTTATTTTTCTCAAACAAACAAAAAACATTTTTGAACTATCATATCATAAGTGGACTTTAAATGGGATTAAACGGGACCCGTTTCACATCCCTACTCCCAGCTGTGCCGCTGTGTTCACTCTTACAACATCCCAAGTTTTTTGTGCTCACTTTCTAATTACTTTGCACCTACTGCATGCACACCCTGGGCTGTCACTTCAGTGGTTTGCGTTCTCCTTGGACTTGGAAGACGTGCTTTGCCGACTCATATCGATGGTTTAAAAAAACTACTAGAAATCGGCAATAGTCACATCAATTACATGTAAACCTGCACACTAAAAATTGTATTAATATTATACAAAAATTTCACATATCTAAAAGCTGTAGTTTAAGACATGGCAATATTCAAATTTAGGTGACAGTACTTCACAAAAATGTAGATAACCTAGAACTATAAAAATGTGAATATACATCGAAATGCCAACAGGAGGCTGAGCTTCATGGAGGTCTTAATTTTTTAAAAAGAATCTAATTCATACTTTTACGTTTCAATTTTTTGAAAAAAAACATATACCCAGAGACATAGTGTGCATGTGTGTAAATTTTCATGATGAAATACGTCAAAATGAGATCTATATAAAAACCAAAGCTATGTGTGGCTTTTCAACCTATGTATTGTTCATCCTTAAAGTCCAAAATTTGTTTTTTATGCAGCTCGTAATTCAAAGTATTTCATCATGCAATATTACATACATATACATTACATCCTTGTATACGTGTATATTTTTTTCCAGAATTTTGAAACTAAAAACCTTGATATTTTTTTAAAAACAATCAAAGTTAAGGCATCCATGCATGGAGCTCAGACTCCAAAACGCCCTATTCAATATACATGTGTTATTCTTATATAGAAGAAACTAAGGCCATCCAAATAAGTACTTGCGTTGGAACTAATGCACCAAAATTAAAAATTAAAGGAGGAAAAGAGACATGAGCTATCAATTTTTTCCTCTTTTAACAAGAAAAAGACAAGCCCATCTGATTTTTCTAACAAAGAAAAAGAAAAGGCAATGTAATGTGACATCTGATCTGAATACTAGAGGGCAATCGAGAAAAACTGTCATGAATTGGTTACATGAAACTTATTCTTGAGATTGGCGACGTGCCACATAACGAACTTCCCCAAATTACAGCAGCTAGAAATATTGGCCACCAAGCACGGGGTATTATATTAGAACAGCCACACAAATTATGCAAAACTAAGAACACAAATTACCAACAAGAGCATGGGGCATTAATTAGAACAGACACATTACATCAGACGTGCCGCATAACGAACAAGTCTACCAGTGAGTACTACCCAAAGCTAGGAACACAAATTACCAACAAGCAGAGGGTATTAGAACAGTCTTTTTTTTGTGGGGATATTAGAACAGTCAAATTAATTACATCAGCTAGAAACATAAACCATCAGCCGTGCAGAAGTCACTCCGTACGTCCAGTGAGAAGAAGCAGAGAACTTCAACCTAGCTTCGATCCTGAGCACACTCGGACCCCAGTCTTTTTTCTTCTTGCTGAAAAGACATCATCGGCCACCATGATCTTTCTGAACATCGCACTTTACCTTTCTGAACATCGCCGGCGACGTTGCCGTTGACAGAGCCAACTCTAGCCGGCAGATCGCGTCCAGCCTGTGCTTCTTGTGGTGTGGCCAGTACCTGACTTCCCCGAGAACCCTGAGCTCCAGCTGGAACACCCCCGCCGTGCTCTCCCTGGCGAACTCCGCCACCGCTGTGCTCCCCAGCGCGACGCTCGCGCTGTCGGCCGCCGCCGTGGCGTGGTACACTTCTCTGCGCCGCGGTCGGACCACGGCCCCTGCGGTCGCCAGCCCAACGCGGGCTAAGCGGGCGCCGTCGAAGAGCAGATCCGCGTAGAGCGGCGCGGTGTGCTCGGCGGGCATGAACCAGTTGCCGTTGTGCACGGCGACGGCGATGGAGATGTCGTAGGCGAGCGCCGTGGCCGTGGCGTTCTTGTCGCCGAGGGCGAGGCGGGCGAGGGCCGCATCCTCCACGCTGAGGCGGACGCGGCGGGGGACGAGGGCGATGACGAGCAGCGTGACCAGGGCGGCGAGGACGGCGAAGATCACGAGACCACAGAGGATGCAGAGGAGTGCCTTGCCACTGATGGCATCCGAGAAGCAGACGCAGCAGACGCACGGCTCATCGCAGCAGTCGAAGCACTCATCGCAGCAGTCGCCACAGTCGATGTCGCCACAGTCGCCACAGTCGATGGCGCCACAGTCGAAGTCGCCCATCCTTGCAAATTAGTATGTTGTGAGCAGCAGAGCTAGCAGCAGAGTGCGGACGCGAGGAGTGGGATTGTGGGGTTGCTTGGCATATATAGCGCTGAGCGATCGGTGTACCAGAGGCCGCGTATGCCCACGCAGCGCAGCGCTTATTCCTTTTCTTTTGGTTTTTGCTACCAAAGTACTTTACTTATTACTCAACCAAATTATACAAGGGTAATGTGTACAATATTGGAGAAAGTGCACTTTATGCCTGTGCTTTTGCTAGATCTCATATGCGTGGAAAATTTACCCTCTCGGTCCATTTTAGATTTTGGATGCCGAAGACATGAGCCAACGTGAGGAGCGACAAGGACGAGCATCGACCACGGGAAGGCCAAGCCAGGACCTCGCGGGAGATGGAGGCAACAGTGCGAGTGGC
>NC_041391.1:89080954-89097190 GCF_002162155.2 Triticum dicoccoides | reverse complement strand
GATGTCATGGCGGCAGCAAGCAGGTCGGAGGGGGAGGTTGAGGGGAGGGCAATGCGGTGCACAGTAGTGGCTTCGGCAATGATGGCTCCTAGTCAAGATCTGAAGGCCTCGTGCTGGCAATGTGGCTCTTCCCTCGGGTTGGGTTGGGTCCCTTGATGCTTCAGGTGGCACGGGCGAGGATTCAACCGAATGTTGTATGCTTTAGCGCCTGTGAAAGTGATGCCTACATGTGTCACTTACCTCTTGGTGGCGTCGTTGTGGGTATCCTCTCCGTGTCAGGGTTCTAGGTGAAAACCCTAGCCCGTCAATTCGGTTTTTCAGGCTAGAGTAGACACAAACGTTTAGATAAAGATAGCCATATATATATTAAGCAATGGAGCTAGAGGGAAAATCCATGAAGGCCAGGCGTGATAAAGGCATCAGTTCATGGAGGATCACATAGAGATTGTCGGCGACTGCCATGGGGATACCCAGAAAAATAGGATTTTAGGGTTAGAGTAGACACGGTCACATAGATTCCTGACGTCAGCTTCGGGTTGTGACATTAGGGCTTCTTGTTGTGCGGCGAGATTTGGTATTGGGTGCTTCAGATCTACACAAGGGTTCAATTAACATCGACTACTGTGGCTCAAGGGAGCTGCTCCTTAGGGGCACGTGTACAAAGACTTCTCGGCTGTCATCGACAAGGTGAAGCCGGCTCCAGTAGAGGAGCGGCATCAACGGCTCTTTCTAGAGGCGGTATTGGTCGTTCGGCGGTCTCGCAATCTTGATGTAGTTTTTACTATGTTTGAGGTGCTTTATGGTTCCGCTGAACTTTCATAATAGATCATGATTATTTCCGGAAAAAAAGTAGGCACGGACATTTAGACTGACTGTGTGATTTTTTTGATTTCTAAATTAAAGGTCAGATATTTCTGATTTTTGTGAGAATTTCTACCATATTTTTCCTTTTTCTTGTTAACCCCTCATGCACTTTTAATGTACAATAATAGATAGATGCACAGGGGGTTGTAGAGCATCATGGTTTTCGTGACGACAGAAAAGCTTTTTTTTCGTTGGCTGAACCGATTGGTTGAAATTCACCATACCGTGTCCATGAAACTAAAGGTTGGTATCTGATCATGGCTTTTTGATATATATGCAAACGTTGAATGGCATATTACCTCTGTGATGGTGAATTTGTCTTCGAACCGAATGTGCAATGGTGTTTGGCGAAATTACAGTTGATTATCGATCATTCAGCTGGAACATGTAGTATCTGAATGCACAAGGCGTCTTTTCGTGATGATACAAAAGCTGTAGTATTTTCCATGGGCCTGGGCCGGTGATGCGCATAGTCAAAAGGACATGCCGATTTGAGCTTCAAAACTGACAGTGTGTCCACACCCGCTATCGGAACGCTATCACCACCCGGTCGGTTCCCTCTCATGAGTATAGCGTGATAATGGGCATCCGCTGCTGCTGGCCGCCCATGTGGATCGGTTGTGGGGTGTCGTTATCTCATGCATGGAGTATCTCTACACTAGTACATGCATGCTTGTGTTGTCCAGCCGGACAATCTAGAGACCAAGTGTGACGCTGGATGGCTCGTTCCAAGAATATTTACACACTACATTGTACTCAATGGCCGGAATTAAAGATCTGTCGTAAAAGACTTTCATTCATCGTAGTCAAGTGAAATACTAGTACGTACTATGCGTGGGCCGCTGGCTTTGTGGTTGTAGTAGCTAGGCCGCGGAGTGGCAGCGCATGTTGATCAGTTACCGTGCCCCGAGCGATCGATGGATGGGTCACATGCATATTGCTTGGGGTAGTGTCCCGTGTCGCCTGCAGTGCCTTGATGACCTGAAAACGGCAACCTGAGCGGGGGTTTGGCCCATGCGATAGCGTGCCCAGATCGTCTGGCCGTGTGACGGTGGTTGGTGAACACCCGTCATCCCTTTGGCCAGCTGATGAGTAAAGTAGCTGGATGCAAAGATGCAGCTCATATACTTGCATGTTGAGGCAAAAGCGCGTAGTACGTGCCACGTCCCTCCGACGTCCTCATCCTGCTACAAATAGGTGGTTTCCGCTTCCACAGCCATGGCCTGTGCTTCAAACTTTTCCCGGGTAGAGTAATTCATCGCCTCCATCCTTTCACGCTTCGTTGCTTGGTTGAAGCAGAATTTTTGCGGAGCTTTCCTTGCGCCCGCGTCTCCACGATTGATCAAATTTTTTCACTGGACACTCGAAAACTTGTAGTTTAAGTTGAATATCAAGAAACGTCCTAGGAGATCCACCCATTATAAAGCAAAGTACAAGAAACTCTTATCATACATTGTGAGACTTTTTCACGTAGAGCCCACACACAAAATATAATCCAATGCAAAAAACTTTACAGTTTGTTGATCATATTAGGCCGGTTTCTATTTTTTGAATGAAAAATGCCAAAAAATGCATTTTAATCTTAGGAAGTAGCAAATGGGATCTAAAAAAATCTTGCAATTTGACATAATCTTTAATCAAAGGATTAGTTCATGCGTAAAAAAAATCTCAAGTATATTCGATAAATATTTTTTTACATTGTGCTTCACAAGGTACCGATTTTTAGGTACATGCAAAGTACTAGAAAGAAATTATGATGTGAAGAGTAGAAATATGATACTAGCTCTGACCCATATTAATTGTCACTGCTTTGGTACAACTTTGTACTAAAGTTATACTAAAGCATCGATAATTAATATGCATCGGAGGGAGTATTAAATTTATCAATACTAATATAAATAATTTGTTCTAGTTTATTTTCGAAGTTACATGCTCAACGAAAATAATTGCTCACTAGAAACCTTATTGTTTGACTTGAATGTCTAAGAAACATCCTAGGAGATCCACCAATTACAAGGCACACTTTTGTCAAATCTGGTGAGGCTTTTTCACCTATATCAAAAAGCCATAGCACGAGCCCATGCAAACTTTAAAAATTTTGTTGATCAAATTCAGGTTATTTCATTTTTAATGAGAAATTCCAAAAAAGTATTTTAAACCCAAAAATTAGGAAATGAGATCTAAATAATTTTAAATTTGGCATTATCTCTAGTATGTATTCTAATTCACGTAGAGAAAGTTTGGAGTATGTTGAATGGATATTCTTGCAAGGCGCTTCACAAGGTAGTAATGATTTTCAGTTATATGCAAAGTACTAAAAAGAAATAATGAGACGAGGAGTGGCAGTAAGATGTTAAAATCAGTAATACTACTGATAAAAAAAATAGGTCTCACAACGCTCACATGAGCCCCAAAAATAATTTGAGACTGTCACTTACCATCCCAATCTGACTTGTGGTTTTCACTTATTTTTGAACCGTACGATTTCCACCTGAGGTCACCCCTTGATTATATCAGTTTTGGACAATGTGGGTTTTTATAAAGTGGCATCCACATGCACTATCTCGAGTGTGAACAGCTAGTCGAACCACGTCTGATTCGATTTTTCACTTTTGTTTATCTTGGCAGTGACTTGATTTGACTTCCACTCGAGCAACCCTTGTGCTAGCTAGCTGCAGGAAGAAAAAAGAGGAAGGATGCGTGAGAGAGAGAGAGAGAGAGAGAGAGAGAGAGAGAGAGAGGACGATGAGGAGGAGGAGAGAAAGGTGGTTGGTGTGAGAGAGGGACCCGTCGTGCTCTTCCCAGCTGAGTACGTAGTAGCACCATGGAGATAGAACAGATGCTTGTATGGTTGAGTCAAAAGCGCTACCAGGCTACCACACCGCGTCTTCTTCCTGCTGCAAATAGGTGGTTTCTGTTTCCGGCCACAACCATGGCCAGTGCTCTATCCTTTCACGCTTTGCTGGTCGGTTGAGCAGAAATTTCGCGGAGCCTTCCGCGCACCCGCGTCTTCCTAACTGAGCCATGATGGAAAATGATTCAACTAAGCTAGTGTCTTGTTGATCCATGGTAGAATTAGTTGGCTTTTTTCTTGTGCCTTCCTATCCTAGATCTTGGACACTTTGCATGTTTGGGATTTATAAGTCTGTTCGAGTATGATTGTTGAGCATCATATTGATGATGCATTTGGATGAGTAGTTGTTGTCACCGCAGTATACACCCAACCAAAACCAAGTGTTTAATTTCTTCTTGCCACTCTACAAAAGTTATTATTACATGTTACCATATATTTATTAATATTTTTCAATACAGAAAAATGAATTAATATCAAGTTGGCACAAATTACACCAAATCTGAAGAAACAACTGAAACATTTTGGAAGCAAATAGCCAAAATACTACATTGAAGCAATCAACAACAACAAAGACATTAATATCAACAACGGCGATTAGCATGATATGTGTTTCGGGAGGGAGCAAACCAGAAACACCGTTATTGCCAAATCCAACTAGCTATATCATGAGTGCCATAATCCTAGCAATTTTTCATAGTGCCTAGATAAAGTGTCGCCTGTAATTTCTTTTAAGCACTGTAACTTGTTTTTAACGAACTAAAATTCTCAGAAACATTTTCCCGGCAGCTAGAAAAACAGATAGGAGCCAAAAAAAAATCACCCTCCACCTCCCTCGTCGCCCCGCATGCGATGGGGAGGGCAGCCCAGCTGCCGTCGCCACAAGATCCCTCCACCCCGCGCCTCGTCCCTTGCCGCACACATAGGGCGGGGCAGGCTCGGGGCGGGACGAGGCGGCCGCGACGGGATGCGGCGCTGGCGTGGGGTGCTGCAGCACGGGAGCTCTCTGGCCGTGCCTCGACGGGGACGTGGGTCGTGGGTCATGTGTTGGGTGGCGCCGGGATGGTGGTGCACGCCGGTGGGGGTGGCTCTCTCAGCCCCAATCTGGATTGGCCAGGGGATCTCCTCGGCGGGCGGGCGGGACGGGGCGGGTGTGACGAGATGCGGCGCTAGCACGATGTGCTGCAGTGCGGCAGCTCTCCGGCCGTGCCTCAGCGGAGGCGGGGACCTGGGCTGTGTGCTGGGTGGCGTCGGGATGGCGGTGGGCGCTGATGGGAGTGGCTCGCTCAGCCCCGATTTGGATTGGCCAGGGGATTTCCTTTGTGGGCGGTGCAGGATGCAGTCAGCTCTAGAGCGTGGCGTGGCCAGCTTGTTGTGGATGCTAGTGGCAAGAGGGCCCCGGTGGCCGGTGGTGGGCTCCCCCCGCTGCCGGTCCTTCTCGGGCGTGGTTGGTGGTGCGAGCTTGTGGCGGTAGCGGTGACACATATACGGTTGCGGAGCTTCGACGGGCGGCATGGGGTGGTGCTGGCTCTCCTTCTCTTGGTTTCGAGCCGACATGCGCTGGGCTGGGCGGGTGCCGGTGGTGCCGGCCACACACGCAACGGGGAAGGCTTAGAGCTAGGGTTCGTGCTCGGGCGGGCCAGATATGTGCCCGAGGCGGACCAGAGCTGGTGCTTCTGGTGGATGAGATTGGACTTGGCCCGGGGTGTGCTCGTGAGTGGCATCTTCCTCTCAGGGGTGCGGTGGGACTTTGTGGTGGTCGTGACATCGCTGCTCATGTTGTTTGGTCGGCACCGAATCCCATGGACATGGCATTGTGCATGCTCGCTTGGGCCGCCAGAGGGCTAGGATTTAGCCCTCGTGGATGTGCCACATTAAAACTCTGGCAGTCGCCGTATAAAAATGGTGCACCTGACCTTTCTTTTTTTCACTGAAGGAGCTTTAAGCTCCCTATTTCATTGCATGAAATTTATAAACAACAGTATTTTTCACTTCTATTGATCTCATTTTGGTTATTTCCTTTTTTATGAGAAATGCCAAAAAGTATTTTAAACCCAAAAAGTAGCAAATGAGATCTAAAAATCTTAAATTTGGACATTATCTCTAATATGTGTTTTAATTCATGTATAAATTTTTTGAGTACGTTGAATGGATATTCTTGCAAGGTGCTTCACAAGGTACTGGTTTTTACTTATATGCAAAGCACTAGAAGGAAATTATGACATGATGAGTGGCAGTATAATGTTAAATTCGGCAATACTACTGATAGCAAAAATAGGGCTCACAGCGAACCCCGAAAATAATTTGCTACTCTTTCACTTACCATCCCCTCCCGGCTTGTGATTTCCACTTACTTTTTGAACCGTATGATTTCCACCAGTTTTGGAGAATGTGGTTTGCAGAAGTACCGTTCACATGCATTATCTCCACCGTGAAGGAAGCAGGCAGGAAAAAGAGAAAGGGTGCATGAGGGAAGCACTGAATGTGAACGGGGAGAGTGAGAAGGTGGGAACATGCCTTTGGCCAGCTGAGTAAATATGACGGGGGGTAGAACAAATGGTTGCATCTTGCATGCTTGAGGCAAAAGCCTACCACGCCGCGTGGTCTGGTTTCCGTTTACGGCATGCCCGGCCACAGCCATGGCCAGTGCTCCAACCTTTCACGCTTTGTTGGTTTGTCCAAGCAGAAATTTCCGGAGCCTTCCTCACGCCCGCACCGTCTCCATGATTGATCTAGCTTGTATTCTTCTACGAGTACATATTTATTTGTAAATAAACAAGAGAAAGATTAACCTAAATGAAAAATATAACTTGGGAGGTTTATTTTGCGAAGAGGGATCACAACCTAGAGAGGTCGAGGCCTATTATTACATGTTGATTTATTTATAATAATCAACTTCTCCTATACTGTGCACTGCTTAATCCTTCAATAAGCACCTTCCTATTACTGCAACATGCTATATTTTACAATTCAAGTACCCCGTTCAGCTACAGTGATCTTATTTTTTTTTGTGAGAAAAAATCCGATCAATTCATCCTCAGTCATGGCAGTATAACGAACACCAGAAATTTTAAAAATTACATCCAGATCCGTAGACCATCTAGCAATGAATAGAAGCACTGAAGCAAGCCGAAGGCGTGCCGTCGTCATCACCCCTTCCTCGCCGGAGCCGGGCAAAACTTATTGTAGTAGACAGTCAGATGATATTATTACTGTGTTCATTATTGCGTGATATATGTTATAGCAAAAGTGATACCAACTGGTTATGCACTGCTTAATTCCATTTCCAACATCATTTCATAACACAATAATTCGTACTTATTCCAGTTTACTCTCATTTATACCAACTTCTCCTAAAGTAACACACTAGTTGGGAGTATGCATTAGTTAGGAGTACTATGCAGCTATGAGTACAACAGGAGTGGCATTAATGAGTTAGGTAGTTACCAACACATAGGTAGAAGTTAGCAACCTTGATTCCAAGGCTAGGTCGTAGTGGAACAAAATGGATGCATGCACGGCGCTTATTTAAACATAAATTAAATTTGCAAGTTGTGATCGTTCTAGCCGCGTACTACCATGGATTTGCTGTTAATAATCGTATGAATAATACATATAATTTTTTTAAAGATCTAACCATCTCTCAGTTAACATCCTAATTTGAGCAATCTTGCCTCTGCCGCTGCCTCTAATTTAAAGCCAAAGCAACAGAGGAATAAAGATGGAAGAAATAAGAAAAACACAAGAATAAATCTAAGTGGTTGTCTGAATATGGGACACAATACATCTACCCTTCACACTAAAAATTGTATTAATAGTTTACAAAATTTTCACATATATGAGAACTGGAGCTTTATACATAGCAATATACAAATTTAAGAGGCATTACTTTACAAAAAAATCTAGGTAACCTGAAGCTATACAAAATGTGAATATACATGTAGTTATTCCCATAGAGAAGATGGCTTCATGCATCGATTGATGCAGAGGCCGGGGGTTTAACCTCCTTTTCTTAAAAAAAATCTCATAGAGAAGACAGTAAAAGAGACATGAGCTAACTAGCCCATCTGACTGCGAGAAAAGAAAAGTAATTGTAATGGCACCCTATCTGGACTATCAGAATACTAGAGGCGATCGAGAAGAAATGTTATGAGTTGGTTACATAAAACTTTATTCTTGAGATGGGTTTAGCTCTCGGCAATGTACCAGATGAAAACTCGAGCACTCGCCATCTAAAAACGGCGCACTTGACCTTTCTTCCTTTTTCTCAACTAAAGGAGCTTTAAGGTCCCAATTTCATTGCATGAAATTTATAAATAACAGTATTTTTCACTTTTTCTGATCACGTTTAGGCAATTTTTATGAGAAATACCAAAAATGTATGTTAAACCCAAAAAGTAGCACATGGGATCTAATTTGAAATTTTAAACCCTGATTTTTTTTTGGTACTCTCGCTTACCATGGCCTCTTCCGACTTGTGACTTCCACTTATTTTTTGAACCGTATGATTTCCACCAGTTTTGGAGAATGCGGGTTTGCTGAAGTGGCATCCACATCCACATCCACATGCGGGTTTGCTGAATGTGAACGGGGAGAGACAGAGAGAGAGTGAGAAGGTGGGAACGTGCCAGCTGAGTAAATGTGATGGGAATGCTTGTCTGGTTGAGGCAAAAGCGCTACCACAGCCTACCACACCCCGTCGTCTTCACGCTTGCATGGTTTCCGTTTACGCCATGCCCGGCCACAGCCATGGCCAGTGCTCCATCCTTTCTCGCGTCTGTGTGTCCATGTTTGTTTGTTTTTTGTTTAAGGTACGTAGATGTATTGATTTAAACAAGATGATGATTAACCTAAATAGAAAAAGACTTGGGAGACCTATTTTGTATTTTGCGAAGAGGGATCACAGCCTAAACCTAGAGTGATGAGAGTGAACTATAGGGGTCAAAATATATTGAAGTGGTCGTCAAAATATGGGACACAATGCATGTAACCTGCACACTAAAAATTGTATATAGGGAAACTGGAGTCTTAATTAGACATATCAATATACAAATTTAGGTGATAGTACTTTACAGAAAAAATCCAGGTAACCTCTATACAAAATGTGAATATAAGTTCCCACAAAAAAAAAGTGAATATAAGTCCATCCCAGATAAGTACCACATATGTTTGATCTAATTAGCCAAAATTAAATATTAAAAGAGGAAATGAGACATGAGCTATAACTAGCCCATCTTATTACGCAACTAAGTAGTGTAATGACATCCATCAGCTACTAGAAACATTGGCCAGCAAGCACGGTGTATTATATTAGAACAGACACACGAATTACGCAAAACTAAGAACACGGATTACCAACAAGCACAGCACAGGGTATTAGAACAGGCACATTACATCAGCTAGAAACATAAACCATCCGCCGTGCAACAGCCACTCCGTCCAGTGAGAAGAAACAAAGAACTTGAACCACACCGCACGTTGCTTGGATCCTGAGCATCAATGGCCTTTCTGAACGTCGCACTTTACCTTCTTGAACATCGCCGGCGACGTTGCCGTTGACAGAGCCAACTCTAGCCGGCATATCGCGTCCAGCCTATGCTTCTTGTGGTGTGGTCGGTACATGACCTCGCCGACAATCTTCACCTCGAGCTGGAACAGCCCGGCAGCGCTCTGCTTGAGGAAGTCGGACACGCCTGCGCTCCCCAGCGCGACGCTCGCGCTGTCGGCCGCCGCCGTGGCGTGGTACACTTTCCTGCGCCGCGGTCGGACCACGGCCCCTGCGGTGGCCAGCCCGACGCGGGCGAACCGCGCGCCGTCGAAGATCAAATCCGCGTCTAGCCGCGCGGTGTGTTCGGCGGGCAGGAACAAGTTCTCGTTGTGGACTGCGACGGCGATGGAGATGTCGTAGGCTAGCGCGGCCGCCGTGGCATTCTTGACGGCGAGGTCGAGGCGGGAGAGGGCCGCGTCCTCGACGCTGACGCCGACGCGGCGGGGGACGAAGGCGAGGACGAGCAGCGCGACCACGGTGGCGAGGACGGCGACGATGACGAGAGCGCAGAGGATGCGGAAGCAGATGTTATCCCAGAAGCAGTCGCAGCAGCACGCGTCAAGGCAGTCGTCGATGCAGTCATCGCTGGAGACGGAGTCGCCGCCGTCGCTCATCCCTGCAAATTTTGTTGGACACGAACACGATCAGGTTTGTTTGGTGGACGAGAGGAATGGGCACATATATAGGACGCGCGTCAGCTCGGGGCAATTTTCCAGCGAACGATCGTCCAAGGCCAAGGGGCTGGCAGTGTAACAGTGGGAAGGGATCCTAATCATGCATGACAAAGACAAACGCTGGCAGCTGGCTGTGATGGACCGAATTGGTGCAAGGAATTGGTGGCCGTGTGCACATCGGTCACGGGCGGTAAATAATTGATCCATCCGACCCGAGCATCAGTCGCTGGCTCGACGGTTGTAGCTCTCCATGCTTTGGGTCAGCCTGTGCGCGCTAGTACTACATCCTTGCATTGCATCCACATGCATGACATGCAGCCAACCACACACTACATCTGCTGCTGCTGCCCACCGCTAGCTGGAGGTGGACGTACGGTGATATATGGATCAACCACAGAAGAAACTAACTATGAATGCAGCCGCAACAACAAATTGTAACACAGCGCGCGACTGTACAACTTACGCAACGGGTTGGATCGAGTTCAAATCAAGTTTCGTTTAAGCTATGTAAAATAGCTTATATACACTAGTAGAAAAATGGTCAAATGTGAGACACATTAGTCCCGGTTTGTAACAGAACCGGCACTAATATGTCCATTAGTGCCGGTTCCAACAGCTAGCCGGGAGGAGCTCTTTAGTACCGGTTTGTGGCAAATCTTTAACACCGGTTCATGCCACGAACCGGTACTAATGAGAGTGGTGGCAGGATGTTGTCAGAGTGGGGCCCTTCCAGCACCTTTAGTACCGGTTCGTGGCACGAACCGGTACTAAAGGTCGTCCTATATAAACCCTTCGTCCACCCGCACTCTGTTCTTCCCCCTTTCCCCTCTCCCTCTCCTCTATTCTTCCCTTCTTCCTCTCGAGTTCATCACAAAATTTGCCCCAAATTTGTCAAGATTTGCAGGCCCTCATCCATTCAAATGATCACCAAGGTTAGCAACTTTGTCCTTTCATCTCTCATTGCTAGATTAGCTCTTGCATTGGTTTATATAGTGATTAATTGTGGGTTTTAGTAATTTGGGAGGAATTATATGTGGTAGTATTTGATTTATATGCAATTTGGGTTGAAAATAACACTTAGTTTGCATATGTAGGTGTGGTTTACTTAGTGCCTTCTAAATCTCCGTCGTAACCACCGTCGATCGCCCGCACCGTCCCGTCGCCGGCACCACCTTGTGGTGAGCCTCTTGTCCATGAAATTTTATATAAAAAATTGATGTTTGTGTGATTTGGATATATAGTTACTCGTATAATAATTATCTTACCCGTACGTTGTTTGTTATACATAGTGCCATGGTTTTGATATCCGTCCCCGTCGGCCCTCGTCCTTGTTATGATTCGGATGTGGTATATTCTTTTTTAAAACTATTTGTTGCATTTCGTGTTTATGACAAATTATGCCCATCAAGTTGACATAGATATTTTTATCTAGGAGGTATGTGAACCGGAAATTCCAACCGACCCTATCGTCGAGAGGTTAAATTTAGTTGAAAGAGAAAATGAGTACTTGAAAGAAAAATTGAAAAGAATTGAGGGGGAGAAGATGGAATTGGAGTTGCATGTTGCCGATGTCGTCGATGATCACAAGATCAAGATGGAGAAAATGCGCTTGAAGATTAGAAAGATTAGAAAATACGCCATCGATAGTGAGGCTTGGTATCATTATGCTGTTGGATCAATTGTTACCTTAGTTGCGATCTTGGTCGCATTTGTTGTTGCATTTAAATGCTTTAGCTAGAGAGTTATTTGTTTGTTGCATTTAAGTGTTGTATGAACTTTATGTATAAACTTGTATTAATTTGGTCTTTTCGGTGTTGTGTAATGAAGATGAGCCGGCAATGAATGTACGATGACAGATGCTCTCCCCAGTTTGTTGAGGGCGTGCATACTTTTTTGCTTGCGGCTGAGGCAAACAAGCGGGCGGATGGTTTTATGCCTTGTCCATGTGCTGGCTGTAAGAATGGTCGCAATTACTCTATGTCAAGAACCATTCACGTCCACCTGTTTGAGTCCGGTTTCATGCCCCACTATAATGTTTGGACCAAGCACGGAGAAAGAGGGGTTATGATGGAAGACAATGAAGAAGAAGAGGACGACGACAGCTATCCTGGCTATGGGTTCCCTAAATACGATGATACAACAATGGGGGAAGAAGCTGAGCCGGTAATGCGGGAAGAAGCTGAGCCGGCAATGCGGGAAGAAGCTGAAGAAGAGGCATCAGATGAGCCCGTTGATGATCTAGGTCGGGCCATTGCCGATGCAAAGAGAAACTGCGCAAGTGATTTGGAGAAGAAGAAGTTGCAGCGCATGTTAGAGGATCACAAAAAATTGTTGTACCCGAATTGCGTAGGTGACAAGAAAAAGCTGGGCACCACACTGGAATTGCTGCAATGGAAGGCAGAGAATGGTGTATCTGACAAGGGATTTGGAAAGTTGCTGGTAATGATAAAGGATATGCTTCCAAAGGACAACGAATTGCCCGAGAGTACGTACGAAGCAAAGAAGGTTGTCTGCCCTCTAGGGTTAGAGGTGCAGAAGATACATGCATGCCCTAATGATTGCATCCTCTACCGCGGTGAGTACGAGGATTTGAACGCTTGCCCGGTATGTGGTGCATTGCGCTATAAGATCAGCCGCGATGAGCATGGTGATGTCGAGGGCGAGTGCCCCAGGAAGAAGATTCCTGCCAAGGTGATGTGGTATTCTCCTATAATACCACGGTTGAAACGTTTGTTCCAAAACAAAGAGCATGCCAAAGCGATGCGATGGCATAGAGAAGACCGTAAGAAAGACGGAAAGTTGAGAGTACCCGCTGACGGGTCGCAGTGGAGAAAAATCGAAAGAAAGTACGGGAAGGAGTTTGCAGATGACGCAAGGAGCATATGGTTTGGTCTAAGCACAGATGGCATTAATCCTTTTGGGGAGCAGAGCAGCAACCATAGCACCTGGCATGTGACTCTATGTTTGTATAACCTTCCTCCTTGGTTGTGCATGAAGCGGAAGTTCATTATGATGCCAGTGCTCATCCAAGGCCCTAAACAACCCGGCAACGACATTGATGTGTACCTAAGGCCATTAGTTGAAGAACTCTTACAACTGTGGAATGGAACAGGTGTACGTGCATGGGATGATCACAAACAGGAAGAATTTGACCTAAAGGCATTGCTGTTCGTGACCATCAATGATTGGCCTGCTCTCAGTAACCTTTCAGGACAGACAAACAAGGGATACCACGGATGCACGCACTGTTTGGATGATACCGACAGTATATATTTGAATAGTTGTAAGAAGAATGTGTACCTGGGACATTGTCAATTTCTTCCGAGCAGGCATCCCGTAAGAAAGAAAGGCAAGCATTTCAAAGATGAGGCGGATCACTGGACGAAGCCTCGCCACCGTACTGGTGCTGATGTACATGATATGGTTAAGGATTTGAAGGTGATATTTGGAAAGGGTCCTGGCGGACAACCTATTCCAAAGGACACTGACGGACGCGCACCCATGTGGAAGAAGAAATCTATATTTTGGGACCTACCATATTGGAAAGACCTAGAGGTCCGCTCCGCAATCAACGTGATGCACGTGACGAAGAATCTTTGCGTGACCCTGCTTGGCTTCTTGGGCGTGTATGGAAAGACAAAAGATACACCTGAGGCACGGGAGGACCAGCAACGTATGCACGGAGAAGACGGCATACATCAGGGTCATGCAAGCTACACTCTTACCAAAGAAGAGAAGGAAATCTTCTTTGAATGCCTACTCAGTATTAAGGTACCGTCTGGCTTCTCGTCGAATATAAAGGGAATAATAAACATGGCAGAGAAAAAGTTCCAGAACCTAAAGTCTCATGACTGTCACGTGATTATGACGCAACTGCTTCCGGTTGCATTGAGGGGGCTTCTACCGGAAAACGTTCGATTAGCCATTGTGAAGCTATGTGCATTTCTCAATGCAATCTCTCAGAAGGTAATCGATCCAGAAATCATACTAAGGTTACAGAGTGATTTGGTGCAATGTCTTGTCAGTTTCGAGTTGGTGTTCCCACCATCCTTCTTCAACATCATGACGCACGTCCTAGTTCACCTATACGAAGAGATTAACGTTTTGGGTCCTGTATTTCTACACAATATGTTCCCCTTTGAGAGGTTCATGGGAGTCTTAAAGAAATATGTTCATAACCGTGCTAGGCCAGAAGGAAGCATCTCCAAGGGCCGTCAAAATGAGGAGGTCATTGAGTTTTGTATTGACTTTATTCCTGACCTTAAGCCGATTGGTGTTCCTGAATCGCGGCATAAGGGCAGACTGGATGGAAAAGGCAAGCTAGGAGGGGAACAAATAATATGTATGGACGGACATTCTCTCACTGAAGCACACTACACAGTTCTACAGAATTCCGCCTTGGTGGCTCCGTATATGGATGAACACAAGAATTTGCTACGCTCCAAACACCCGGAGCGGTCTGATGACTGGATTACACGTGAACAAACCAGGAGTTTCGCCAGCTGGTTGCAGACACGTACCATGCATGACACCTCTATTGAAGATGACCTGTACTTGCTGTCCCAGTTACCATCTTCGAATATAATGACT
Source organism: Triticum dicoccoides (assembly GCF_002162155.2). Lineage (NCBI taxonomy): Eukaryota > Viridiplantae > Streptophyta > Magnoliopsida > Poales > Poaceae > Triticum > Triticum dicoccoides. Next base: position 89,082,663 of record NC_041391.1, on the reverse strand, counting down.
TTCAAAGGGTACAAGATAAATGGTAATACATTTTACACGATCGCCCAAGATAAGAAGAGCACCAACCAAAACAGTGGTGTCCGCTTTGATGCAGAAACCAAGACGGGAAAGGAAACATATTATGGTTATATACAGGACATATGGGAACTTGACTATCGACGTGGTTTAAAGGTCCCTTTGTTTCGGTGCAAATGGGTCAATATGACACGAGGCGGGGTAACGGAAGACCCGCAGTACGGAATGACAACAGTGGATCTCAACAATCTTGCGTATGCAGACGAACCATTCGTCCTAGCCAATGATGTGGCACAGGTTTTCTATGTGAAGGACATGTCTACCAAGCCAAGAAAAAGAAAAGATACGATGAGCCAAAGCGGCATATAGTTCTTTCTGGGAAGAGAAACATCGTGGGAGTGGATGACAAGACAGACAAGTCAAAAGATTATGAAAAGTTTGATGAAATTGCTCCATTCATAGTGAATATTGACCCGAGCATCCCGTTAAATGATGAAGATTTTCCATGGTTATGGCGCAAAGGGACACACGCGAAGAAAAAGTTTCACACCCAAAGATCTGGTATGTGATCGGCTTCACTAGCTATCATCACTTTCTTCTGTGTTTCGCACCGAGAGGGGAATCTCTGTAATAGTTAGGGTAGTTATGTGTTTTGGCATTTGAAACGCGAAGAAATTTTATGTGCAAACAAATTCACACTAATTTCAAATAATTCAAAATTTAAACTATTCAAATTTGAAAACTACGGGCACTAACAGAAAAAATAGCAGAAAAGAAAGAAAAACTATAGCTGAAAAGAAAAAAACTATATAAAAAAACTACTCAAAAATAAATAGAAGAAAATAAATATAGCAGAAAAGAAAAAACTACTCAGAAATAAATAGAAGAAAAAATAAAGCAGAAAAGAAAAAAATTATATTTGCTATTTTTCAATCGTTTACAAAATGACCGTGAAATTGAAAATCACTACAAAATGAACTCTGAAAATGTTGAATTTTGGCAAACTAGATGAAAAACTACTCAAAAATAAATAGAAGAAAATAAATATAACAGAAAAGAAAAAACTATACAAAAAACTATGCAAAAATAGATAGAAGAAAATAAAGCAGAAAAGAAAAAAACTATAAAAAAATTGGGGCGCTGCCCTGTGGGCCTGATAGGCCACAGGTGTGTAATTATAGGCCATAAAGGCCCAGCAGACTCACAGGGCAGTGCGCAGAGTTTAGGCCCACAAGCCTGCTAGGTATATAGAGGAGTTCGAAGTGGTAGCCATGGCTGGGTTTATAAACCTGTGCGGCTGCCCTTCGCCCGGCGAGGTGGGACTAAACTTTGGGGTGGCAGCGCGACCCCTTTAGTACCGGGTCGTGGCACACACCGGTACTAAAGGGGGGGCCTTTAGTACCGGTTTGTGCCACCACCCGGTACTAAAGGGGGTCGCTTCCCGCCGCTTGGCCTGGCCAAAACAGGCCTTTAGTACCGGTTGGTGGCACAAACCGGTACTAAAGGCCCCTCCTATATAAACAACACTTGCGAAAATTTCATTCTCCCTCTGTTCCTTCCTCTGTTTCCGTCGTCTCCGTCGCCGTCGCCGCCCGCGTCCCCGTCGCCGCCCTCGTCTCCGTCGCCGCCCCCGTCCCCGTCGCCGCCGTCGTCTCCGTCGCCGCCCCGGGCCCGCCCCCGTCCCCATCGCCGCC
>NC_041391.1:89043612-89080445 GCF_002162155.2 Triticum dicoccoides | reverse complement strand
TCCCCGTCGCCGCCGTCGCCTCGCCGTCGCTGTCGCCCCGCTGTGAGCTCTCCCCCTCTAACCTCTCTCCGTCGCCCCCGGCGGCCACCATGGGCGCCGCCCCTCCCGGCCCCGAGCACACACACACACAAGCGCATGAATTAGTATATAATTTAGATTATTTAGATTATTATTGTTTTAGTTATCAAAACACACACACACACACACACAAGCATGAATTAGTATATAATTTAGATTATTTAGATTATTGTTGTTTTAGTTATCAAATTTTTTTATATAGAAGACACACACACACACATATGTATGAACTAATGCATGTATATATTAGTATATACGTATTTTGTATGTTTAATTAGTTTAGATTATTTAGATTATTATTGTTTTAGTTATCAAAAAAATTTATATGGAAATTAGTGTTTAATTAGTATGGAAATTTTTTATGTTTAATTAGTATATAATTTAGATTATTATTATTAGTATATAATTAGTGTTTAATTAGTATGGAAATTTTTTATATAATGTGGTTTTTCAGTTTTTTAGTGGATGTATAGAAGTTGTGTTTTCTGTTTTTAGTGTTAGATGCTTAATTAGTATGAAATAGTATATAGATTTTTGAAATAGTAGAAATGTTAGAAATTTTAGTTATCAAAATCCAATCATTAAAAAAATATTACTTTTTGCGGGCATATAGCTAGTATTTGTTCTCGACGATGCCCGGCCCGCATCCTCGCCATCGACCCGTCCGCGACGATGTCCAGCCGACCCATGTCCGTGACTGGGCTCTGCCGGGCTGGCACTGGGAGGTGCTGCCTGGAGGGGCGCGCCGCTTGATGAGGAACCCGGCCCCGGGTCCCGTCGTCGACCCTGATCTTGTTTGGTGGCGTTCGCGTGGGCCAGTTTCGGTGCGGAGGGACCCGGCCCCGCCGGAGGTGGTACGTCGCCGTGTCAGGGAGGAGGACGAGCACGTCCATCGCTACATGATTGTGTTAGAGGGCGGCAGGTTCTCTAATATCTGGCAGTATCTTTGGGGATCTCACTTCAGCTATGATCATGTGAGGGTTCCTTCTCTTTGGGTGTCCACCGCCCGCGCCGCAGGAACCGCGAGTGTCCTAGATTCTTCTGTAGTATTCGATCTTTAATTAGCTAGCCAGTGATGTACTATTCAATATTATATATTATTCGAGACGATGTATTCGAGATTATATCTATTATTCTAGACGAAGTATTCGAGATTATATCTATTATTCGAGACGATGTAATTTGAATACTAAATTGTTTTATATTTCTTTTGAATTAGTTAAATAAAAGCTATGACAGACAATGCCGACAGAGAGGGAGAACAGACCATGTTCGATATGATACGTGGGCCAGATGATGATCAGAATGAAGAAGATTATGACGGCTCCGAATTTCTAAACAACACCGGAGAGGGTGATATGATATTCGATCGCGACGACCGAATTGATGAAGTCATGAACTACGATTATGACGATGACGAAGAACATGTTGATCCTGAAACAACAAAGACCGACGAGGTATATATATTTATATAAGCAGGTATCTAGTGATCATCACATGTTTTAAATGACTTAAAGATATATTAACGAATCGATCTTTGTTCTTTCAGCCATCCGGATCGAGCAAATCTTCAGGCAAAAGGACGAAACGAGGCCCGAACAAAAAGTTGAAGGAGGGCATAAAGTACAATATCGAGGCAGTCAGACCTAATGGCAAACCATTAGCACCTAAGAAGATTGCGGACAAGTTCGTTCGTCAGTGCGGAGTTCTTGTGAAGGACCAACTCCCGATCTCCCTTCAAGAATGGAGAGAGCCAGCAAAAGATAAAAGACAAAAAGGCAAAGAAGACGCTGCTCCACGTCCAGATGTTACTTTTGTCGACAAGAATCAAAAAGATCTGCTTTGGGATACTCTCATGGAACATTTCACCCTACCAGATCATTTCACAGAAGCAGATGTGCAGAAAGTCAAGGACGCTGCTCTTAGGAAGATGGCGGTTGCATTCAAGAACCACAAGAATCGTGAATGGGACAAGTACGTCAAGGGAGGAAGGAAGACTCCAGTATTCGAGGGAACACTAGAGAACCAACGTGCTCACTGGGACGATTTCGTGAAATTCAAGGATTCGGAAATAGCTAAGGAACGGTCGAGAATAAACAAGAAGAATGCCGAAAAAAAAGGATAAGTTCCATAAGCTGGGGCCAGGTGGCTATGCGGTGGCAATGCCTAAGTGGGATAAGTCTGAGAAAGAGATGGAGGATGCAGGTGCCACTCCGGTTACTAAGAGCTGGCCCCCAGGGTCAGGACTTAGTTCTATGCGCATGGGGGGAGTTGGACCCGAGACAGGCAATGTTTCGACGAGGGCAAGTCTGAAGGGAGCCTACGATGCGATTGTTGCAATAGAAGAGGCACGATCGGGGGTGTTCGAGCCCAACAGAGAGAACGACGAGCTTACGCGTGCCCTGGGAAATCCTGAACACCCGGGAAGAACATGAGGCAAGGGCGCTATTCCGTGGTATGAGGGGTTTTCAGACTGGAACACCGACTATAGAACCCGTGCGAGAAAAAAGATTGTGGAGGAGAAGAAGAGGAAGATGGAGGAGGAGCAGAGGAAGCGGGACTATGAACACCTTCAAGGCCTAGTAGCAAGTCAAGCGGAATTGGTAGTCAAATTCCAGCGGCAGCAGGAGCAGATCGACTCACCTACCCAGCAAAGGGGGTCTCAGCAGCTGCAGCAGCTAGCGAATGATCCAGCATTGGATAGCACCGCCCCATCCATGCCGAGAAGCAGCGTGGGTTCCGCCCCGGACGATGCAATGCTGGGTAGATACCCCGTGGATTAAATCACGGAGAACACTAGTTGCGAGCTACACGTCAAAATGAAGAACATATCCATGAAGGTGGCGGACGCCGTTGCTTTTACAAATCCCCCCGAGGCAACCTTCCATTGCAACCCGATTCCAGCGGGCTATGCTCGTGTCTTGGTTGATGAGGTGGTGGACCCATATTCGGAGCTAGAGCTTGACATTCCTGGAGGTGACGATGAGCGCTTTCTCGGAGACGCCAACCATCGTATCATCCTATGGAAAAAGGATTGCATCATCTTTCGAAGGCCACCGACACCGCGTCAGCCGACTCCTCGTTGAAGTCCGCCACCGAGTCAGCAGTCTCCCGCTCCTGCAAGTCCACCAAGTCCAGCAAAGTGTCAGGCCACTCCTCCTCCAAGTCCGGCAAAGTGTCAGGCCACTCCTCCTCCTCCAAGTCCGCCATAGCTTCAGACGTACACTCCTCCTCCAAGTCCGGCACAACCTCAGGCCACTCCTCCTCCAAGTCCGGCACAACCTCAGGCCACTCCTCCTCCAAGTCCGGCACAGCTTCAGGCGGCCACTCCTCCTCGTCCAACTCAGCCCCATCAGCCGTCTCCGCCGCCTCAGCAATCGCAGAAGAGACACCCCGCAGCTATGGTGCGTAGCGGTACGAGTCGAGGTAGTACAGGAAGTATAGGCGGAGGCAAGCGATATAAATATGGTCCAAGCCTCACGCCTCTTCCGCAGAGGGCTTATGACAGGTCCGAGGAGGAAATCGTAGCCATATCGAAGTCCGAGGTGGAAGCCCATTTTGCACCGAAACCGCCAACGCTGCCAAGGGAGAAAGTGCCTGAGGAAACGATTGACCACTTCATTCGTATGGCTCAACCACCAGCTCCCAAGCCTGTTGACACAGACTATGAGCGCCACATCAGGAAGTTAAATCGAGCACGTCTACGTAAGGAGGCGAGCTCGGGATCGAGCAAACAAGAAGCAACTGTCAAAAAATGCGGGAAAACCATTCCCCAGCTGGGAGAACAGGCGGCGCAATCGATCCCCTCGCTTGTTGTGCCAACAACACATGACAGTACGCGCGCCCAATATTATTGTGGGCAAACAGTTTACGTTCCTGAGGTGGGCAATGTGGTAATAACGGAGGACCATATAATGCAGGCTGAAGTTCTCAAAATCACTGTTGGACAACTCCTCGAGATCGAGCTCATGCCTGTGCTTAGAGAGGATGAAATAAAACGGAAATATGTCCGGGGCCAACCTTTGGTCGAGCCAGACAAGGTCAAGAACCTCCCAACGAGAATGTATGAATTGCATCAATGGTACATGAACATTACCAAGATTTCCGATCGATTGTCCCTCATGGTGAATGTCAAGGAGGGGCATTACTACCATGAGAAAGCTGTGTCTGTTGAGTATTCTGAACTGTTTCAGTTATACAATCAAGACGCACTCGACAAATCTATCGTCAGTTGCTATTGTCTGTAAGTGATTTCTTTCTGTAATTTAAGTCTCAAGCTAGCTGTAGTGATCCTTTTGATCAATCATTACCTGTAATTATCCTCACTATATTCTTTTTCTGTGGTATTATATGCAGGATGAAGATGTATGAAATGAGAAAAGGTGGACGCTATGGCATTGGGTTCATTGACCCAAACACCGTTAATGAATACACATGGAAAATAGATGCACGTCATGAAAAGGCCGTAGAGGACAGCATGCTAGAGTTCTTGAAGCGCCTCAAATACAATGAAGATATACTACTTCCTTACAACTTCCAGTGAGTCACACTGTCTTGTACTACAAATTTTCTGGTTTTGCCTACTAGCTAGCTACATGTTTTTGCTTACATATGCCCGCTTAATTAAGACATGCAAATGTGTGTGCATGCAGATTTAACTGGGTCTTGTGTATCATTAAAGTTGACGCCGGAATAGTTGAAATACTGGACTCACTACTCAAAGAAAAAACTGACTATAACATCTTGTTTGGGATAGTCAACGGGTATTTCAATCATTATTAACTATATATCTCGGCCTATTTAGTTCATCATTTCATGATATGAACTATTTAATAACCCCTTTATTCATTTTCTTTGTCGGCGGGCAGGGCTTGGGCAAGGTTCATCAGCGTCACGGAAGGCGAATGGAAAGAAAAGCTTAAATGGGGAAGACCCAAGGTAAGTAATTAAGTAGTACTAGCTAGCTAGCTAGCTGCCATCTCTTTAATTATCATGCTTGATTAATTATTATCTGATCAAATTCCATTCTCGTAAAGGCCCTGAAGCAGGCGCAGGGGACTGATCTGTGTGCATTCTGCGTTTGCAAGAACATTCGCATGATGGTGTCCGAAAGGAGCAGATCTCAAAGACAGGAATGGGTACGCTTGTCAAAACACTATTCACAATTTTTACACCATTATCGATATCTAGTCACACAACTAATACACATGCATATTGATCTCCTTCTTAACAGTTCAAAAAGGTGCGGGCGAAGCTCCTAGAAACGGAGCGCGTAGAAGCACTTCAAGAGAAAATAGCGGGATTTTTGCTCGACCAGGTCATAAATCCGAAGGGAGAATACTATTACCCGCTACCGCCCCCATGAAAACCACTTCCAATTGTCATCTTGCTCCGAAGGCACCAATTAGGCTAATGCCACTGGCTCCGAAGGCAACATGCATATGTAGGAGAAATTGTATATAACTATACATGTGTGTATGTGTGAATTAATTAATATGATGGTTTGTGAGACATTGATGATATATATATGCATGATTGGTTCTACTAGAAATTCTATATATATATATATATATATATATATATATATATATATATATAGGACTCCTCTTTTATACTCCCGGGTGTATGTACTCCCACCTCCACTAGATGGGTTTGGAGTGAGAGACCACGCGCGGAGCAGGTATCATCGTAATAGGAAAAAGAAAAAAGAAAATAGGTAGTGGTTATGAGTCGACTGCATGCCCCTACATGCATGGGCGTTGAATCTCTATCTACCCGTGCCTAGGAAAGTTGTTGCGGTGGAGATAAGGTATCTGGTCTGGCTGTCGTATGAGAGAGGATAGGAGAAGAGCCGCCGGAGGTATGATGGATGCGACCCCTGGCGAAATGGAAGGTATATCAATGGAGATCGTTCCCGCGACCGGCGGAACGGAAGGTTCGTCAATGGAGATCGTTCCCGCGACCGGCGGCATGGAAGGTATGACGGATGCGACCCCTGGTGAAATGGAAGGTATGTCAATGGAGGACTCGTTGATTGATGGCAACAGGTATATGAGCTGGTCTTCTATGTTTCGTTGTTCCTTTGTTCGCCCGGCCGGCCATCCGACGTCTTCCGAGTACAACGAATACGGCCGGCGGCGGGTATGATAAATACTAATTTATTATACTGGGTGTAGGGATCTCTTATTATCATTTGATTCCACTGAAGGACTTCCAGCGGCAATGGATCATACGGACGACGTCCCACTCGAGAGGTATGAGTGGTGATTGTAAGTAGCAGTTCATACGTTATTTCTGTCTGCATACTCCGTTCACTTTTTTCAGTGCGACTGATAATTTTTATTTAGGAGTATATACTTCATTTTTATTTAGGAGTATATACTTCATTTTTATTTAGGAATATACTCATTTGTTTTTATTAGTACATACTCCTGTTATTTATGATTATTATATACCTCATTTTTTGGGCACTTCGTTCCATGATTAATATGTACTTCTTTTCTGTGTGATGAGTACATACCTTCTTTTTGTAGTACATACTCCTTGACAGATTTAATTGTCTGTAGTATATAGTTGGTTGATTATTAAATTTTTTGTATTTTTTGTATACCACGTCAGGGTTGTGGTAGAAGATGAAGAAGGATTACTTGATCTCCCACCTGAATACGCGGATCCAGCGATGCTTGTTCCTAAGGTGGAACAAAGTTTCATGACTGAAAGAGATGCTTTCAATCTGTACAACATCTATGCTGTGCGGATGGGTTTTGGAATTCGACTGTCGAAGCTGCGTTTTAGTGCATCAAAGAAATTGACTATGCGGGAATTTTGTTGTTCGCATCAGGTAAGTAGTAACATAATAATACTTTGGGACTGACCATATTGGTTTGACAATGTGGTATAACTATCCATTTTTTAATTTTTATTTTGTAGGGAAAAAATCCTAAGACAAAAAAACCTTCAGTGCGTGTTGGGTGTGGCGCTATGTTGAGGATTAATAGACCAATTGGTGAGGGGTCGTGGACAGTGACTAAGTTTGTAGAGGACCATAACCATGAGCTTAAGGAGGCAATTGGTGTGACTAAGAATTACAAGTCACATAATCAAATTGATGAGGGGACTAGACATGTCATTGCAGACATGGTGGATAGCGGTATGAGGTCGACCAACATGTACGGTTTATTGTCAGGGTTTTGTGGAGGAGCTTCAATGGTCCCGTTCTCGCGTAGGATGATGGACAGGCTAGCTTATGCTATCAAGAGGGATGAGTGCAGTGAAGATGTAGAGCCGACCCTTGATCTTTTCAAAGAGTTGCAGAGCAATTCCAGCAATTTTTTCTATAGTGTGCAGGTTGACAAGGCATGCCGTGTGAAGAATATATTCTGGTCTCATGCTGTATCAAGGAGGAATTTTCAGGCCTTTGGCGATGTTGTGACGTTTGATACTACATATAAGACTAATAGTTACAACATGCCATTTGCTCCGTTCGTAGGAGTGAATAATCATTTTCAGAGCATATTGTTTGGGTGTGCATTACTTAGAGATGAGACAGTTGAGTCTTTCAATTGGTTGTTCTCTACGTTCAGGAAGTGCATGAATGGAAAGGAGCCGCAGTGCATACTTACCGGTAAGTTTGTTATGTTATTGTAGAGTCTATATATGTTACTTTGTTGTACTGAGTACCTTGGCTTTTGTGACAGATAATTGCCAACAGATGGCCGCCTCTATTAAAAAAGTTTTTCCAAAAGCGTCTCATCGTGTTTGCAAGTGGCATATACTTACGAAGGTGAGGGAAAATTGTGGAAATATCTAGAGCACTAGAGAAACATTCAAAGAAGACTTTCATAGGGTGTTAACTCAGATGTTGACAGTAGATGAGTTTGAGGGGGCATGGAAGGAATTAATTTCCAAGTATAAGCTGGAAGATTGTGTGTATCTGAAGCAGATGTGGGATATCAGGGAAAAGTGGGCATTTCCTTATTTTGGGCAGTTGTTCTATGCTGGAATGACAACTACACAGAGGAGCGAGTCAGTTAATTATGTCTTGAAAAGGTTTGTTATGCCGGCCTCTTCGATGAATGGTTTCGTAAAGAAGTATGAGAGATTCTTCATAGACAGATTACAGATGGAAGATTATGAGGAATTTCATACTAAACACGTAAGTAAAAATTTTGTTAGTTCCATTTTTAGTTTACCAATTTATCATAGTAATACATTGTGATACAACTGAGCTTGCAGGACAAAGTTGTTATGAAGACTAGATCACCATTGGAAAGACATGCTTCAAAGGTATATACTCGTGGTGTATTCAACTTATTAGTGGAGCAGCTATTGGAAAGTTTGTCCTTCAAGGTCATCGCGACTGATGAGGAGAGTGTCTTTAAAATAGTACGTATTGGGGGTTTTTCTCGGAACATCTGGCGACGGCACCGTTATGAAGTGTATGCAGACCTTGAAAGCATGACATTTTCATGTGTATGTAAGATGTTTGAGCACAAGGGTATACTGTGTTGTCATGTGCTTAGTGTAAGTACCTTATCACCATAACCATATGCTTACCATAGTGTCGTCGATAAATGTCACTGTAATGATATTGTGAGGTAAATTGAGGACACACTGAGTATGTAATCATATAATGATTTGTCGTTGTTTTTGTAGGTCCTGATACATGATGGTTGCGCTAAGATCCCAGAGCAGTATGTCTTGAAGCGATGGACGAAGGATGCTAGAGACCGTGTGCCTTCATTCCTGGAGGGTTACAAAGATGATGTTGATGCCGCTGCTTCTCAGACGTACAGGCATCTGGTGCTCCATACGACATCAGAGGAGGTAAATTGTCTTGGTAACAAATACATGAATGCTTACAAGGTGACCATGGAAGACCTATCTCAATTGGTGGAAAAACTGAGAAAGGTCTGTCTGGAGGAAGAGCAGGCTATTCTGGAAGGGGCAGAAGTTGAGGGTGATGTACATAATCAGACGCATGATCGTACAACAGCTGATGGTGATAGAACGCCAGGAGAAGGAGATAGTACTCCCCATGTCCATGAAGTCAGTGAAGGCCCATTCGAGGAAGGGGTGAGTATGGAAGATATTTTGCCACCTGTTAAGAATCGTCCAAGAGGCAGGCCAAAAACTACAAGATGGAAAACTGGTGGGGAAGTAGCTAGTACAAAGAAGAGTGGTAAGAAAGTGGGTGGCAACAGTGATAGCACAAAGCAAGGTGGAGATGCTTCTGGGAAGAAAGAGTCTGACATCATTAGGTATTGTGGAGAATGTGGTGACCCGGGACATAATAAGACGACATGTGGGAAGCCATCCACGTACAAGAGGAAGTATGTTTACAAGGAATAGTTGCGTTTAGTGGGTTTTATTTTTTTTGTTATAGTTGTGACTAAATAGGTTGTAAGGACCATGTGTTGCGGATTCTGGAACATGTCTTTATTCTAGCCTTCATTGGTTTGCACTGTTACTGCAGGAGTTTGCGAGAACAGTTTTTCATACATTAATGGTACTGGTTATGAATATTTCTATATGTAGTCGGCACAATTTGTGCAAATGGATGTTCGTGCAATTTTTCTTTGGTCGTAAATGGTTTTGTGGTACGTGTAGACAGTAGTGAGCCGTAAATTTTGAAGTATGTTTCCATTGATAGAAATGGGTATGATGAAGTGAAATGGTATATACTGTCTGGACTGGAGTATGTACTTTTTTTAGAAACTTGTAGTATGTCGTTTGTTATCAAGGATCGGGAAGTATGTTACTGTTGAATAAAATGGTATATATAGTGAAAAACACAGAGAATAAAGTAAGATGATAGAGATTGATATTCATTTCTGAAAGTAAGGAGAATATGCAAATACAATGACATAGTTAAGCAAAGTACAGTGTGGCTGGCTACGAATGAAGAAAATCTATAGGGAAATGTTTGCGGATAATGTTGTCTACTAGTCTAATCGTGCAATTTTTCTTTGGTCGTAAATGGTTTTGTGGTACGTGTACATAGTAGTGAGCCGTAAATTTTGAAGTATGTTTCCATTGATAGAAATGGGTATGATGAAGTGAAATGGTATATACTGTCTGGACTGGAGTATGTAATGTTTTTAGAAACTTGTAGTATGTCGTTTGTTATCAAGGATCGGGAAGTATGTTACTATTGAATAAAATGGTATATATAATGAAAAACACAGAGAATAAAGTAAGATGATAGAGATTGATATTCATTTCTGAAAGTAAGGAGAATATGCAAATACAATGACATAGTTAAGCAAAGTACAGTGTGGCTGGCTACGAATGAAGAAAATCTATAGGGAAATGTTTGCGGATAATGTTGTCTACTAGTCTAATCCCTAAGCTGGCTGAGCTGGAGTTTAACCCAATCTGGAAGAGAAGCTTCATTTGTCTTGAACGTCAGCAAGTCCAGTAGAAAAGTGCACCTTAGGTCGTTAGAATCCTGCATTATAAGTTGATGATGAAGAGGTTGAGCTTGTTGTGCCAGTAATAGTTGCCATGTTTGTGTAAGTACTGAGGAAAATAGTTACCTTGCTTATGAAATTAATTAGACGGAGGCCATTCCAGTTGCGCATGAAGTTCAATACAAGAAAACCGCAATCATCCCTGGTAGTTCGTGAATGTTATATTAATTGGCGATGGCGACTCAAAAAACCAACTGAATCAAAGGGAACTTACGAGTTTTGTTGTTCTGGTATGTTCTCTACGACCTCAATACCCCAGCTAGGTATGTCCTCATCCCATCCAGGAAAAGCTAACCTCATGCACTCGGCGAGATGATATGCTATGGTGTGACATGTCTTGTTATGTCTAGATATTCTTGATTCGTTGAAGGGGCCTAGTGCACTGAGCGAGTCAAGTATCGATATTTTCTTGTTCTCCATGTCGAATGCATACAACGCATAGTGATTAACTAGATGAAGTGGTATGAGTATCTGGAAAGGAAAATGAGACCATGAAATTAGATAGCTCATAGCATATAAAAGTGGCGCACAGTACAGTATATGTTGATACCTGATGGCTTTGCGAAACGTCATAACGTATGTGTGTTCCAATGAAGTGTCCTAGCTGGTGCTCTGGAACCCAGAATTCACCCCCCGCCAAGGCATAGCTCTACAGCCACATTACAAATTAAGCATGGATGAAATAATGGAATGAGTGATCGTGTTGTAGAGAAAGGCTTACTGCAAAGTCGAGGTTTATGAAGTGTCTCCATCCCAAATAGTTTGTTCCCTCGAACCAATCCACGTCATCCAAGAACATTTTGCGGATCGCAAAATTTAAGCAGTCAGTATCCATCCAGCCACCGCGTGCAATTGATTGCTGGAGAGTGCGTAACTTTATGGAGATGTTGAATGGACAAGAACTTTGAAGCCATACTTCACTGGTGATGAGAGCAGAATAATATTAGTTAAATGTCAGAAAAGAAGTGCATTGAGAAACTGAAACTTTTGTACTAATACTCACTGCAACAAGGCTTCATTTGATATTTCTTGAATGTACGAATAAGTTGAGCGGGCTACCCGCGTATCAGTACGTGTTATTGAGCATTGCTTGGTCTGAAAGGGGGACAAAAGTTTCTTGTTTTGATTTATTTTTCGGGTGTTTTTATCTCTTAGAAGGTGGGATGGTGGGTTTTCTACTATGTATCTACGTTGTTGTTCATCTCCATTGGTATCCTCCGCACTTAGTGCGACGGTCCACTCTTGTGCCAGGCGAGCAGCGGATGCTGGGGAGATTGATGATTTCTGCTTGCTTGGTGAGGCTGGTGCGAACAGAAGGATTAGTTAGGAATTGTAACATATGAAGTTGTGGAAAAAAGTACAATGGGAAAGAAAAATTACCAGAAGCATTATGAGTTGTTGGTGGAGTGCGGGATGCTAGATTGTTGTACCTATTACTTGTTGTGCTACATGAACCAATGTTGCCTTGAGATGCCGGTTGTGGATGATCCCTGTCAGGCATACTTGTATGTTGGCATGGTGAAGCAGTATCCTTGCTGAAGGATGTTGGGGTAAGGCCTGAAAACAGAGAAATATAACAGATTTAGAATGGTGGTTGAAGTACTACTGGGTGAGTTAAGGTTGAGTAACCAGATTAGCTATGTAGAATTGAAACATATGAATGTAGTTGCCAGAGGTATATACGATATGTATGGATGAGGATATGTTGAGATGTACCTGATGTGGGGTTCGAATGAAGTGCACCGTGACTGCCCAGACCGCCGGACCTATTGTGGTTGTCCGAAAGAACATTACGAAGGGTGGCCCTTACTGCAATTTTTATCGAATTGAAAACAGTAGTAACCAGAATTTTGTTAAGTTTTTGAGTTGCTTCAATGGCTACTGGATTATCAAAAAAGTTTTCAAAATCTGAAGTATCTTGCAAAATAGATGAAAATTGTCCTTTAGCACTGGAGATTGCATCCTTAATGGAAGAAGAAGCCTGAAAAACAAATTATGTGAACATTAATGTGCGATGAGTGCTTGGTGTGACTTTATTTTAGTCAGAGCATCAAAAATAAATTGTTACCTCTTCTCCATATATCGACCGTAATTTAGTTGACTTGAAACACGTCTGCAAGTATTCTGAAATGTTGGACACACATGGTTGGTTAATGGTTGCGCTCAGAGTCGAATGATGATTTTCTTGAGAGCCCTCTTCTGGTGCACGGGAGTAAATACTTGGTGGTTTCGTAAGCTAACAAAAAAAATAATTAGTACAAAAATTGATGATAATTTGGCAATTAAATTGATTAAAACATAGCCGACCTGCAGCTTCCCAAACTGAGGGAAAGGGAACCCAATGTTGTGTTTGCACTTCATGTCATTCATGATAATGCGGGTGACGAGGTCATCATCGAATGCCGCAATCCTAGGACTGGTTTCACAGTTGACATCGTTATTTGATGGCGCAATATGGTCCAGGTAGATTGTCTGTAGGAAACAGTGGTTTGATAAAGTTAGTAAGAAAGTAGGTATGTGCTTAGTGGAAGGTATATACTATCTGCAATTAGGTACATGGTGTGTAATAGTGCAGGGTCGTACGAAGGAAAATGTGATTATAATGTGAACACACACCTGGAGGAATAGTATACACCCGTTAATTGATACTTGAGAAGAATTATGAAATCGTTTGGGCATCAAGCTGGCAGAATTCATGAGGTCGTCGACGATGAACTGTGCCCAGTTGTATGACGAGATATTGTCAATATCAGCTACTGCGCTGATATACCTTGTGGAAATGTAGTTTGCTAGTGATTGCGGAGCCAAGAACTTTGTCATGACATAAAGGACAAATGCCGCCTTGAACGATCGTTGGTCCTTTAAGCTCATCGGATATGAATATTGTTTATTAAGAATTGCCTCCAAAAACTTAACAGTAACCTGTGAAAAGTGTGGAACCTCAAAAATATCACAAAGAATCCTCTTATTCCGTTCTACCTCATCTTGGTTACAGGTCTCAATGGTTCTCCCGCTGCATGGTACACCCAAGACTGAATTAACGTCCCTCGCAGAGAAGGGGATCACTTTATGAAGATCAGCTACGATGGCACATGAATCAACATCAATCTTGCTCAGAAGCCATGCGCCATACTGTCTGTTAACTTTAGTTAACTTCAGCTGAAGGATGCCGTGAAGCCCTGTTTGACAGACAAGATCCTTTTTCATGTCATCAAAACTGTTAATCAAAGTAACGACACACTTTGGTTGGCATCTTGAATTTATTCTGGTGCTAGTTGCATTGCCTTTCGTCGACTTATTTGTGGCTCTCTTGCGGCGGTATTTATCTATGACACGAGACGCGCTGCGTGACAAGGTGCCTTTCCTGGACGTGTATGGCTGGGAGTGTAGACCCTGCGAGCAAAATTGTACTGATTCAACTACAACTAGTCTACATACTGAACAACAAAACGAGGAAGAGAGATATTTGCTTTGCTCGTGGAAAGTTCAGACTTGGACCGATAGAATATGGACATGCATCTAGTTACACACAAGCTAAGATCGATGATAAGCAGCGTACCTCGTGTGAGTTGTGGCTGATTCTGACGGGGGGGAGTGGCCGGTGGAGAGCGCACGACGTCGGAGACCTGCTGGGCAAAACCGGGGGCGTCGTCTTGTTCCATGCCGATGCATGCAGCGAGCCACCGTCGGCGGCGACGAAGCTACAAGAATTAGGTCAGCCGCCGTCTGAGCGAGGCATGAGCGAGAATAATAGATCGATGAGATTAGCTTCAAGGGTGACGTTCGGTATCCCTATAAAAAAGGAATCTGTTCCAACAATAATTATCTAGTTTTATGAAGAGGCACGCCGTGGGTCGAACAGGAGGCGAGGCGTGGTGTGGGTCGCACGGGAGGTTGAATCGGACGTGGGAGTATGTACTCCTAGGAGTACCAACTCATTTTCCTATATATATATATATATATGCATAATACAATGTGTAGTATCGTAAAATACCAGCAAACGAAAAAGAATTAAAATGAAAACACAAAATTAAATGAAAAAGAAATCATAAAACTAAAAAAAAAAAAAACTTATAGTACCGGTTGGTCTTACCAACCGGTACTAAAGGGCTCCAGGCCCCTGGAGCTGGCTTGTGCCACGTGGTTTCCCTTTAGCACCGGTTCGTACTGAACCGGTACTAAAGGGGGGGGCTTTAGTGCCCACACTTTAGTGCCGGTTATGAAACCGGCGCTAAAGGGCCTTACGAACCGGTGCTATTGCCCGGTTCTGCACTAGTGGTAACTGGTTCAAAGCAAATTCGATGAAGTTGTTTAGGTCAAATCTGCACGGAATTTGTGATCAAAATTTGTCCAGGAGTTAAGTTTAGGAGTCCAATTAGAAACGACACTTTTTAGAGGAGCCAATATACTCCTCCAAAAATAATACTCCCTCCGTCCTGAAATACTTGTCGGAGAAATGCATAAAAGTGGATGTATCTAGAACTAAAATACGTTTAGATACATCCATTCCTCCGACAAGTATTTCCGGACGGAGGGAGTACACAAGCAATGCATTGATTGGATTGGATGGAGACAAACATAGTACAAATATAGTACATGCATGCATACACAGGCAAATAAATCGTCCTTGGTTTACGTTTTTTCTCTCTAGCTAGCACGTTACGTACTCAAGGTCGGAGTAAGCTCAAGAAAGAAAGAAAATTAAGGTGTGTGTGCATCCATCTCTCTCTACAGTCTACACGTGTAGGCAATGACATGGTACTCCTAGCTAGGCTACAGGTAGGCATGCAGTGAATTCATCCATGCATATATATACGTACCGCAGCCAGCTATCTTGTGTTACGCTGGTAAACTATGGATCAATTAATCCGGCGCACTAGTATTAATATAGGTACTAGGAATTTTAGTTACTTCTTTTGTAATGAAATATAAGAGCGTTTAAATCGTACTCTTATATCTCTTTACGGAGGGAGTGCTTATTAAGATCTCATTCTATCCTTTCATTCTAGAACTCTATTTGTACGATAGCCATGCCTCTCCACATGCATTATCTTGAGCGCGGACAACTAATTGCGCCATGTCTTTCACTTTTGTTTATCTTGGCAGTTGGCACTGATTTGATTTGATTTCCACTCTAGCTAGCTTTGTGCTCGCTGCAGGCAGAAAAAAGAGGAAGGATGCATGAGGGAGGCTGTGAATGTGACGGGGGAGAGAAAGAGTGAGAAGGTGGTGGGTGAGCGACCCATGGAGATGGTTGCATGGTTGAGGCAAAAGCGCTACGTACCAGCTGCAAATAGATGGTTTCCGTGTCTAGCATGCCCGGCCACAGCCAAGGCCAGTAGAGTAATTCATGGCCTCTATCCTTTCATGCTTTGTTGGTTGTTTAAAGCAGAAATTCTCGCGCCCGCGTCTCCATGAGTGATCTAGCTTGTTCTATGTACTTCTACAGATTTTTTTAAACAAGAGAAAGATTAACCAAAATAAAAAATATGACTTGGAGAACTATTTTGTATTATGTGAAGAGGGATCACATCCTAAACCTAGAGAGCTGCTTACTAGTTACTTTGTCGCCAAGTGGAAGGACTATGCGAATATGTTCTCTTGGTTCTGTAGTTTACCATCGTTTGGGCTTGGCTGTGCCATGATATGTGCACAGAGTTTAATCTGATTTAAGTTGTTATCGTCTTTCACAGTAGTAAGCCTTTATTACAGGGTGTTTATTGATACTAGATGATACTCCGCATGTTGCTGCAGAAATGTTTTGCCCTTTGCACGTCATAATAAATAAATTGAATAACATTTTTGCATAGTAAATATATGGCCTTAAGATGAAAAGATTGCATCAGACACAAAAGTTAATACAATTATAAAGATTGCAAATGTGAATTATTTGAAAGTCTTCTACTAAATATAGTGATATTACTAAGTAATCAATGTGACTTACAAAAATATGAATGTATATAAACACATTAAGAACCGGCATTCCAAATTGGACAAGATATGAAAGGCGGTATACAAATGAATTTTTGAGATAGTCATTTTGTATTATGTGTAACTGTTGTTGTATTTATGATCTGCACACATAAGAGCAAAACTAATCGTCATCTTCATATCTACATATTTATGATCTGCACAATGAATAAAACTAATGGATGGACCTCCAATATCAACAATAAGAGCAAAACTAATCATGATCAATGGAGCAGAAGAGTTACTAACTCCTCTTCTAATTTTATTTTTTGCTGGAGTGACTAAGAATTTCTCTGTCTCGGAGAGTTGGACCGAAAGAGCATGAGTACTTACTGAACACCATACTCTGTTTTAATCTTATCAGTTCTTAGGATGCGCAAATATGAGAATACATGCTCAGTGATATATTCAATAATCAATATTCACTGGTGCAAGGAATTTGTGGCCTTGTGCACATCGGTCACGGGCGGTAAATAATTGATCCATCCGATCCGAGCATCAGTCGCTGGCTCGATGGTGGTACCTCTCCAGTCTCCTCATCCTTGCACATGCACATCGGTGGCCTTTTTACGCGCAAGTACTCCATCCGTAGCTAAGCTAGCTCTCTACACTTGCATCCACATGCATGACATGCAGCGAACCACACGCTACATCTGCTGCTCTTGCCCACCGCTAGCTGGAGATGGACGTACTAATTATGCATGCAGCCGCAACAACGAATTGTAAGTTGTAACACAGCGCGCAACTGTACAACTTATGCAACGGGTTGGATCGAGTTCAAATCATGTTTCGTTTAAATTATGTAAAATAGCTTATGTAGCTGGTTGAATCGAGTGCAAAGCAAATTCAATGAAGTTGTTTGGGTCAAATCTGCACCGAATTTGTGATCAAAATTTGTCCAGGAGTTAAGTTTAGGTATTCAATTAGAAACGGCGCTTTTTGGAGGAGCAAATATACTCCTGTGAAAAATACTCGTCCGTATCTTCCTCTAAACTACAGGGGATCGGTTAGAGATGCTTTAAGCTTTGACCGAATGACCAAACACACGCAACACAAACACAAACCTACAAACTAGCTTGCACATCTCCAGGGCTCTAGGCCGACATGCGATCAAGGTTGCATGCATGCACCTCAGACTGCCGCGCATGTGCCTTCCGCCTAGACGCCAGCTCCCTGGTTGCCACCGTTGGCTCCACTCTCCGTGTTCCGGTAAGCTTGAATCTTGTCCACAACGTCTTGCTGATGCAGTTAAGAAACCCCAACGTGAGCATGAGAGCGGGATGGTCATGATACGGCTTAAACATATTTATAATTTTTGATTATTTCATGTTATTAAATTTTAACATTTTTATAGCAATTTATATTATTTTATGGACTAAACTATTAATACAGTGCCCAGAGCCAAATGCTTTTTTCTGCACATGTTTTCGACTTTTCACAAAATCCATATCAATAGAGTTCAAAAAATTGAAGTATTTAATATGATTTCTTTCGCGTCATGAAAAATTTCAGAAAGTGTTGGGACCTGGGGGGGGGGGGGCAGCTAGGGGCCCCACGCGGCCAGCTGGACTAGCGCCAGTAGGCCGCGTGGGCCCCCTGTGCACCGCCTTTCGCTCATTCTTTCGCCTATATCTACTCCTAAATGGGGTTGATAGGCTGTCATCCACGGTATTTTTGCCTCACCTCTCACCATGGCCTCACCCAGGTTTTTTCCTCCCACCCAACAAAACCAACCATAGATTCATGAACTGGTACGCCCGTAAAAGAAACATTCCTTACCCCTAACCTCCCCGCACCTCCCGCATCTCTCCCTTACTCCGTCCTCCTCGATGAGTTGCACAGACACGCTTCCCTCCTCCCTGCACACTGCTCCTCTCCCTCCCCGAGCCACCATGGATCTTGTGCTACTAGAGCTGCTCCACTCCCTCCCCGAGCCGTCGTGGATCTTGTGCTGCTAGAGCCGCTCCTCATGCATTCATCTCATGCATAAATAAAAGATGGGTCGATCGATCCATAGCTAGCTAGCAACATTGCGTAGGTACATTAATTAATTATAGGTGAATGCATGCATGCAGCTTCAAACCTACAACTTTGGCTTTAGACATCACACGATAACTAAGCTCTTAGTACTACCTCCGTCCTGGTTTATAGGTCCTCTTTTTAGTTTGTGCCAAATTTTGACTAAAAATTTAACTAACAAAATGATAATGCATGTCAAGAAAAATTATCTCATTGGATTCGTATTTGAACATAGTTTTCAAAAATATAATGTTTGATGACATGCGTGAACATTTTGTTAGTTTAATCTATGGTCAAAATTTGACACAGAATACAATGGGGACCAATAAACCCGGACGGAGGTAGTACTACGCTAATTGCAGGTGTAGTGCAACGGGACCAATGCATATTTAGTGGTTCATATCAATTGTGTCTCATTTACATATCTTTGACCCACTATTTTCTCCTCCCCAATCCAAGCTTACAACCATATGTTGATGGCTCATCTGATCACAATCCCCCTTCTACTCTCACCCACACATACTTCGGATATTAACTTACATAATAGTGCACTTGTGTATATGTGAAAATTTCAAGAAGAAAGAAACCATACGTAAGAGGTCGTTGATATTCATCTAGGCATTGCACGGCAGTAAGACGAAAGAAAAAATTGACTGACATAGGATAGGAACCTAATTTTGGTCTAGCAAAAGAATAAGTGGAAAAACATGAGCTCACAAGTTGACTAGTAGAAGATATGCTAGGAATCATATCAAAACAGAAGCATGCCTCTTGAACAACTCATAATGAATAATAGTATCAAACAAATCGGTAGTTAAATGCTCGGATAACCAATTTCCTTGAGTGTATTTTATCAAAGTTTATATTTTAGAACATCCTTCTTAAATGCTAGCCTTTGCATAGAACATTTGCCTTCCCACAACGTTGATGGGTCGCTAGGGCTTGGCAGCACTCGTAAGTAGATTTAATACTATCAGTATACAATGATGGATTAGGCTGGACATCTAGATGGATATTTTATTTCCTCTGATATGTTTTCATATTATTGATGGAAAGACATGTGATGTCGGACAATATTTTTTTGGAAATAAATCAATAGGAGTAGTACATTTCCAATTTGCCAAACACAAAACAGGATTTTTTTTTGAGCATCAGTACAGACACAAGCGCTCATAAACACGCGCATACACTCATCCCTATGAACGCACACACGCACACCCTACCCCTATGAGTACCTCTGAGAGACTAAGCCGGCATATCATCTTGAGATTTACGAAGTCACCGTAGGTGCCTCGTCGTCGACTCCCACTGAAAGCGCATCGCCGGAAATCCTGAAATAAATTCAGGAATAATGCGAGCACCAGGATTTGAACCCTGGTGGGTTGGAGATACCACTGTCCACCTAACCAACTCAACCACAGGTTGATTCGCAAACACAAAACAGGATTAGTTCCCATATTACCGAAAGAAGAAGATGTGACGCCAATAAATAAAATTGAAAATAAATCAATGAGAGAGGTTTTGAATTGATGGGTGGTGTGATGCCGGGAGAATAAAATTGAAAATAAATTAGTGGGGGTATTACGTTTTCAATTTGCTGAACAGAAAAATAGGTTCAAGATACGATGATGTGGGGGCGACTAGTATAGAAACAGAGCTTACGGTAGAAGAATAGTAAAAAGATACTGGTCCGTTGGATCAGGCATGTACGCTACAGATCCGAGAGGATGGATCTGTACTCATAACTACACAACTCTGTGCAAATATGTCCCTTTACTCTCAACTAAGTTGCTTCAGGTCCCTCTCCTTCAAAACGACTCTCCGTGTAGCTCGCTCCCCGGCCTGTTCCCCAATCTCTCGTCGACGGCGGCGGCTGCCCAGATAGGCAGATCCGGTGCTTCCATGGTGGACGATGGTTACTCCCACGACACCTACTCCATGCCTCCTCCCCTCCTACTACGACATCTACGTCGCTTGGCTCCGTCCCCAGGCCACCACATCATCGCGCTGCACATCGTCGTCAGCGACCAGGTAGCCGCCGCCACGGTCTCCTCGTCCCTGGTGGCCGCGGGTGTCCCGCCCGCTCAGCACGTTCCTACATCCGGAGGCAAGCTAGTAGTGATCTAGTCCATGGTGATGCTGCCACTATCTTCTCCTCCCCGTTGCTCCTAGATCCAGCAATAGCTCACCGGGGGCAAGCCGGTGGTGTTTGATCTCCTCGCCTCCTTCGCCTTGCAGGATCGGAAACAAGGTCAGCTCCGTTTCTCCCACTTCCCTCCCCCCTCTCCCTCCTGTAGATTATTCTCTAATGGCAGCTCCCCTCTCCTGTGACGCTTAGCATGATGCTTAGTGCTATGGCTTAGTTCTGGTATGCTATCCAAGAACACATGTGTCTGAAGATTGCACATTTTGTCAACATTGGTCATTGTAGCTCATATTTTATACTGTGATGTGTTCAGGAAGAGGCATATCCATCTAATGAAAGTTTACACATATGTACTGTATATGCACATGTTGGATTTTGTTCAGAATTTGTTGATACTTCTAAATATGCATCTCGTACTTTCCCCAAAAAAGGGGTTCAATGGAGGTTTAGCTTCAAAGCGCCTCGCCCGTGGTTTGAACTATATCTGATGAAACGGTCAAGCCCACTTCTTTTATTTTCGTTGGAGTGCAGAGAGAGTCGGAGCAGAAACACATGAACAGAGTAGATTTTAGTGAGAGGCTGATAAAGCTGAATATTTAGCATGCATATCCGGATGTCGTGTGGTGTGTCAAAAAATAGTATGGAATAGATTCTGGCGAGATGATGTTTCAGCCTTAGCTTGAGATACAGGAACATCGTATAGTGGCTCTCGTTGCCTCGCGATGTTATAGAGGTATATATGCTTGTGATACAGCCACACATGAACATCCTATAGTGGCTCTCGTTGTCCTGGTGAAATTAGTTCAGAAGTTTATGTTAAGCTTTTGTAGTCTGTCCTAACATGTAAGATTATCGGTGACCAAAATATTAGTATCAGGCAACATCAAAGCTTGGAGGTCAAAATGTGGTCAGCTCAAAACCGCGCTTACATCCATGAACTAATTTAATATATCTAGCAGCATGTTCGTGTGTTGTTTTAGATTTTTAAATGTTGAATTCACCTGACCAAAATAGTTAAAGAATATATAGTGTACATATTTCACCGAGAGGTTGAAGGATATCATTCTTGTGTTCAGTTTGCATTCATTGTAACCTTCCGCTTGTAAAATAAGACTCTCGTTGTCTGTACCTTCTAATTTGCAACCTTGCAATTGGAGATGTCTTCTTCCAGAGAAAGAAAAGTAGTTGCACTTGTTTGCCGAAAAATATTTTTGTCAATGAATATTTTTTGTTAAAATTTTATAAAGGTACCTGATCAAAAAAATATGCAAGCCCAGTGTGTTTGCAAATAATATTGCTAGATATTTTTGCCCAGTGGAGTATCTGAACAAAAATTATGAGCTCTTTTCAGTCAAATCCCGAGGTTTATATGATTGATGTCTAATACGATTCTGCATTTTGCGTGTTAACTTAAGTTTATCTGAACTTTATATGTTAATATTTTTGTTGCCTACTTCTGCCATTGGTTGCCAGTCTCACCATATGAACAGAATGCACTATTGTTTTTTGTACGAGATACATAATGTTTTATAATCTATTTCATTATTAGTAAGTTAGGATGAGCAACAAAATAGCTGGCGGCTCTGAGAGTTCCAGCATAGAAGCATACGTTAGGTTGTGTTTTTGGATGAATTTGATTCATCTCTATTTTCCTTCCATGTGGTATGTGCAGCACACAGTCAGATGGCATTGTTGATGCATATTCATTCGATTAGATCATGAGTAATAAGATTATGAATGCTTGAAACTTGTACGGACCTGTGCTAACTGAATTTTATTTTGTTATTAGGTCTGATCTCTCCCAGCACAAGAAGCTCGATGAGTGCACTAGTAACAGAGGCTTTTCTGTTGTGTACCATCAAGTAGCAAAAGTTGACGCAATTTTTACTGGCAATGCTTGCTGAAACGGCGATTATTTTGGTCCTTCATAATTAGTCTTGCATGAGATGTACCAAAGATGATCCTCTCATGATATGTTACACTTGATAAGATATGTATGTGTGTGTCTCTTCTGTTGTGTTCGGTCTGGGATCATGCAATTTCAAATTTATGTTTTGTTATGATTTCAAGTGGATAGATTAATGTTCTTGATGGCGATATATGTGCAGTTTTTTGTGTGAACTTAATAGGACAGGGGCACTCGTACAGGTCTGAAACATTTCTTATTTAGGAAGGACAAATTGATTGATATATGAGAGATTTGAGGTGGTTATTGCAAAAGTTATGTTCTATATGTAACTAGTACTAAGGGGTTTTCAAGAAATGTACACTGAGAACTCTCCACCTAAGTCTGTACCAGTCATCTTCCATTCAACGGCTCAGGTTCATTTTTTCTATTCTTTCACCATAGGCCCTGTTTCTATACTAGTCCTCCCTCGATGATGTGGCAACCATGTGGCCTTACTAACTTGACAAAAGAATTGAGTTTGAGTTAATGGACTAATGTCGAGGAAGACGCATTGATTGGATTGGCTGGAGACAAACATAGTAACATATATGCATGTCGGATGCCTCCTACCACTAGTAGAAAAGGGGGCAATGGCCAGGTCAGCCCATTAGTCCCGGTTCAATCCAGAACCGGGACCAATGGGGGCATTGGACCCTGTTCGTGAGCGCCGGGGGCCGGCCGGGCCACGTGGGCCATTGGTCCCGGTTCGTCTGGACCTTTTGGTCCCGGTTGGTGTGAGGAACCGGGACCAATGTGCCTCGCTCCTGGCCCAACACCATTGGTCCCGGTTGTTGGCATGAACCGGGACCAAAGGCTGCCCTTTAGTCCCGGTTCTTGCCACAAACCGGGACCAATTAATTGCCTATATATACCCCTCGCCCGCGAGCAGAGCAATCCCACTGCTCTGTTTTTCGTGGCCGGCGAGGAGAGAGCTTTGTGGTGCTCTAGCTCACCTCCTATGCACACGAGGTGTTCCATGGAATGCCCGAGCCACACTACTTAAGATTTCTCCTCTCCAAGCTCGACCTCCAAGCTCCATTTTCCTCAATATTTGTCTAGGTTTAGCGGTCCATCACGTCCCGTCCCCGTCTTCACTGCCGTCGATCGCCCGCGCCGATCTCGTCGACGGCACCACCGTGGTGAGCCTCTTGTTCTTATCTTCTTTCTGAAAGAAAAAAAATTCTAACTTGTATGTTTATATAGATACTTGTATAATTTTATTACTTTTATTATTGCATCTTATATAGTGCGATGGTTTTGGTATCCGCCCCCGTCGGCCCTCGTGCTGTCTATGATTCGAATGTGGTATATATTATCTTTTCATAACTATTGGTTCATTTATTGTTTATGAAAATTATGCCAACCAACGTGAAATAGATTTTATTTATCTAGGAGGTTGTTGAACCGGAAATTCCAACCGACCCTATTGTCGAGAGGTTAAATTTAGTTGAAGAAGAAAACAATTTCTTAAAGGAAAAAATAAGAAAAATTGAGGAGGAGATGATGATATTGGAGTTGCATGTTGCGGATGTCGTCGATGATCACAAGATCAAGATGGATGCAATGCACTTGAAGATTAGAAAGATTAGAAAATATGCCATTCATACCGAGGCTTGGTATCTTATGCCGTTGGATCAGTTGATACCTTGGTTGCGATTATGATCGCATTTGTTTTCGCATTGAAATGTTTTACATAGTTTTAATGTATGGTTTAATTAATTTAGATGCTCTGCAGAGCTTTATGTTGTTCTATAATGATTTTCGCTTGAAGATGAGAACTATGTATGTACTTTGGTTTTAATGTGATGGTGAACTTCTATTAATTTGGTCACTTAATTATCTATTCATGATGTTCTGTAATGATTTTTGACACACTTAATTATATATAATGCACGCAGATGAACCGGCAATGAATGTACGGTGACAGAGACACCTCTGAGTACATTAAGGGCATGCATGATTTTTTCGAAGTGGCTGAGGCAAACAAGAAGAATGGTTTTATGTGTTGTCCATGCCCTATATGTGGGAATACGAAGTCTTACTCTGACCGGAAAATCCTTCACACCCACCTGCTTTACAAGGGTTTCATGCCACACTATAATGTTTGGACGAGGCACGGAGAAATAGGGGTTATGATGGAAGACGGCGAAGAAGAAGAGTACGATGACAACTATGTGCCCCCTGAATACGGTGATGCTACTGAACATCAAGAGGAACCAGACGATGTGCACGATGATGCTGTAATAGGTGAAGCTGTTGAAGATCAAGAGTAACCAGACGATGTGCCCGATGATGATGATCTCCGCCGGGTCATTGTCGATGCAAGGACGCAATGTGAAAGTCAAAAGGAGAAGTTGAAGTTCGATCGCATGTTAGAGGATCACAAAAAAGGGTTGTACCCCAATTGCGAAGATGGCAACACAAAGCTCGGTACCGTACTGGAATTGCTGCAGTGGAAGGCAGAGAATAATGTTCCTGACAAAGGATTTGAGAAGCTACTGAAAATATTGAAGAAGAAGCTTCCAAAGGATAACGAATTGCCCGACAGTACATACGCAGCAAAGAAGGTCGTATGCCCTCTAGGATTGGAGGTGCAGAAGATACATGCATGCCCTAATGACTGCATCCTCTACCGCGGTGCGTACAAGGATCTGAACGCATGCCCGGTATGTGGTGCATTACAGTATAAGATCAGATGAGATGACCCTGCTGATGTTGACGGCGAGCCCCCCAGGAAGAGGGTTCCTGCAAAAGTGATGTGGTATGCTCCTATAATACCACAGTTGAAACGTCTGTTCAGAAACGGATAGCATGCCAAGTTGATGCGATGGCATAGTGAAGACCGTAAGAAAGACGGGAAGTTGAGAGCACCCGCTGACGGGTCGCAGTGGAGAAAAATCGAGAGAAAGTACTGGGATGAGTTTGCAAGTGACCCAAGGAACGTATGGTTTGCTTTAAGCGCGGATGGCATTAATCCTTTCGGGAGCAGAGCAGCAATCACAGCACCTGGCCCGTGACTCTGTGTATGTATAACCTTCCTCCTTGGATGTGCATGAAGCGGAAGTTCATTATGATGCCAGTTCTCATCCAAGGCCCTAAGCAACCCGGCAACGACATTGATGTGTACCTAAGGCCATTAGTTGGAAAACTTTTACAGCTGTGGAATGGAAACGGTGTACGTACGTGGGATGAGCACAAACAGGAGGAATTTTGCCTAAAGGCATTGCTATTCGTGACCATCAACGATTGGCCCGCTCTCAGTAACCTTTCAGGACAGACAAACAAGCGATACCACGCACGCACGCACTCTTTACTTGACACCGATAGTATATACCTGGGAAGCTGCAGCAAGAATGTGTACCTGGGGCATCGTCGATTTCTTCCGACCAACCATCAATGTCGAAAGAAAGGCAAGCATTTCAAAGGCGAGGCAGATCACCGTAAGAAGCCCGCCATGCGTACCAGTGATCACGTACTTGCTATGGTCAATGATTTACACGTAATCTTTGGAAAGGGTCCCGGCGGACTAGCTGTTCCGAGTGACGCTGGGGGACACGCACCCATGTGGAAGAAGAAATCTATATTTTGGGACCTACCCTACTGGAAAGACCTAGAGGTCCGCTCTTCGATCGACGTGATGCACGTGATGAAGAACCTTTGCATGAACCTGCTAGGCTTCTTGGGCGTGTATGGGAAGACAAAAGATACAGCTGAGACACGGGAGGTCCTGCAACGTTTGCACAAAAAAGATGGCATGCCTCCAAAGCAGTATGAAGGTCCTGCCAGCTATGCTCTTACCAAAGAAGAGAAGGAAATCTTCTTTGAATGCCTGCTTAGTATGAAGGTCCCGACTGGCTTCTCGTCGAATATAAAAGGAATAATAAATATGTCAGAGAAAAAGTTTCAGAACCTAAAGTCTCATGACTGCCACGTGATTATGACGCAACTGCTTTCGGTTGCATTGAGGGGGCTTCTACCGGAAAACGTCCGATTAGCCATTGTGAAGCTATGTGCATTCCTCAATGCAATCTCTCAGAAGGTGATCGATCCAGAAATCATACCAAGGCTAAGGAGTGATGTGGCGCAATGTCTTGTCAGTTTCGAGCTGGTGTTCCCACCATCCTTCTTCAATATCATGACGCACGTCCTAGTTCATCTAGTTGACGGGATTGTCATTCTGGGCCCCGTATTTCTACACAATATGTACCCCTTTGAGAGGTTCATGGGAGTCCTAAAGAAATATGTCCATAACCGCGCTAGGCCAGAAGGAAGCATCTCCATGGGCCATCAAACAGAGGATGTCATCGGGTATTGTGTTGACTTCATTCCTGGCCTTAAGAAGATAGGTCTCCCTAAATCACGGTATGAGGGAAGACTGACTGGAAAAGGCACGCTTGGAAGGGACTCAATAATATGCAGGGACAGATATTCTTGGTCTCAAGCACGCTACATAGTTCTACAGAACTCTACCTTGGTGACCCCGTATGTCGATGAACACAAGAACAGTCTGTGCTCCAAACACCCGGAGCAGTGCGATGACTGGATTACATGTGAACACATCAGGACTTTCAGCAGTTGGTTGGAAGCACGTCTCAGAGGTGACAACACTATTTGTGATGAGCTGTACTTGTTGTCCAGGGGACCATCTTCGACTATTACGATTTGAAAAGGATACGAGATAAATGAGAATACATTTTACACGATTGACCAAGATCAAAAGAGCACCGCCCTCGACGCCATCTGCCCCGACGCCGGCGCCGCTCCCCGCGCCCCGACGCCGCCCGCCGTGCCCCGCCACCCCCCTGTGAGCACCTGCCTCGCTCCCGCACCCCTGCCCTGCCTCGCGCACCTGCACCCCTGCCCTGCCCCGCCGGCGCCACCGCTGCCGCCATGCCCCTCTGCTCGGCTCTGTTTTTTTATTAGTTTAATTTTTTTCATATATATATATAATGTATGTGTATGTATGTGGCTATATGTTTTTGTTCATATGTTGCTATATGTTTTTTTTATTTTTATTAGTTTATTTTTTTGTTCATATGTGATGTATATGTGTATGTGGCTACAATGTATATGTGTATGTGATGTATGTGGCTAGAATTTGATAGATATATATGTTAAAAATGTTTTTTGTTCATAGGAAGTTTTTTGTTCATATATAGAAAGTTACAATTTTAGAAAAAATTTATATATGCAAAAGTTGCAATTTTAGGAAAAGAAGGATAGGAAAGAAGAAAATAAGAAGAGGAAAGAAAGAAGAAGAGGAGAGGAAAAGAAGAGGAGAAATAAATAAGAAGAATAAAAAAGAAGAAAAAGAAGAGGAGAAGAAGAAAGGAATAGAGGAGAAGAAGAAAAAATAGAAAAAAAAATTCTATTTTTTCTTCTTGTCCTCTATTCCTTTCTTCTTCTCCTCTTTTTTTCTTCTTTTTTTTCTTCTTCTTCTTCCTTCTTCCTTCTTCCTCTTTTCTTCCTTTTCCTTAATTATTTTTCTTTCTCGAGGGAGAAGAAGAAAAAGAAGAGGAGAAGAAGAAAGAAAGGAATAGAGGAGAAATAAATAAGAAGAACAAAAAAGAAGAAAAGGAAGAGGAGAAGAAGAAAGCAATAGAGGAGAAGAAGAAAAAAAATAGAAAATATTCTATTTTTTTTCTTCTTCTCCTCTATTCCTTTCTTCTTCTCCTCTTTTTTTTCTTCTTTTTTTTCTTCGATCTTCTCCTCTATTCCTTTCTTCTTCTCCTCTTTTTATTTCTTCTTTGTTTTCTTATGTTTTATCGGGTCTGTTGTCGTCAGGCTGCTCGCCTTCGCCCTCGCCGCCCCCTCGAGATAACTTCGACATGAGGGGCGGTCGATATATATACCCCCTCTCGACCGTGATAACCTATACAACGGCAGCACCCTCCTCGGCCCTCTCGCTCGACCAAAACTCTCGAGGCCACCCAAATTTACCAAGTTAAAAGAGCGTTGTCGTCGAGGCCACCCCAAACCCTTGAAGCGTTGTGTCGAGGCGACCCCAAACCCTAGAGAAGCAGCGTCGAGGCCACTAACATGATTCCTTATTGTGATTAGGTAGCTAGTTCTATGTTTGCCACTAATATATATATATATATATATATATATATATATATATATATATATATATATATATATCCATCTGTACCATGTTTGAATAATAATTGACATATTGTAAATATTTGCAGAAACTATGGAGCACTACCGAGACGAAGCAACAGAAGCGATGTTGGGGGAGATAATCGCAGAAGGAACTGATGTCATTGCGTCATTTTTCATCGACGTCGTTGGTCAGGAAGGACTGGGTGAAGAAGAGGGCTATGTTCATGATGGCTCCGGCCCATTAATGCTGGTACAAGAAGAGGGCTATGTTCATGATGGCTCCGGTGATGACCCAATGGAGGTACAAGAAGGAGACCGTGCTGACTGCTCCCGTGACCGAACCGAGTCCGGCCAGGTATATATATATATATTAGTTAAGCCCGTGCTAACTAGTTAATTGATGCATTCATTGTTTGGTATATGTACACATATTAATTAACTTTCTTCCTTTTTTAGCCCTCCTGATCGAGCACAACTTCGGTAAGGAGACGAGGCCCGAAGAAAAAGTTGAGCTCAGATGAAAGGTTTGAGATCACAGCAATCGTGCGCGACGGCGAACCGATTGAACCCATCCGGTCAAAGAACGCATTTGTTGCTCAGTGCGGGGTTCTTGTTAGGGACAAGATCCCGATTAGCATCCAGCAATGGTATAAGCCTAAGGAGGAAGACCCTGAGGTGTCTTATGTCAATGATATGCAGAAAGAAGATCTTTGGACTCAGCTGAAGGCAAATTTCACCCTACCTACAGAGGAGGATCTGGAGAAGCCAGTTAAGGAGCAATTAATCAAGTCTTGTGCTCTTAAGAAGATGGCAACCCTATTCAGGAGGTGGAGGAAAGAGCTGAACAAGTTTGTCGACAAAAAAAAGACACCAGAATTCATCGGCAAATATGAGAAGATCAAAGATCACTGGCCCGCATTTGTGGCCCACAAGACATTGGCAAAGAGTAAGAAGATGTCGTCAACAAACAAGCAAAATGCTGCGAATAAGAAGCTTCACCATCGCACGGGGTCAGGTGGCTACCTCAAAGCCCAGCCTAATTGGTCCAAGGCTGAGAATGATCTGCTTGAAAAAGGGATCGAACCAGAGACAATGAGATGGCCAGACCGTTGTCGGACTTGATTCTTCGGGGCTGGCGGAACCTTGGACCCTGTATCAGGGAGGTGCTGTTGGACGGACGAGCAACTGGAAATACTAGTCAAGAACCTTCGACATTATATCAATGCAGCGCAGCAAGGGACGTTCGTACCAGACAGGGAGAAGGACGAGCTCACAATGGCCCTCGGGAATCCTGAGCACCCTGGACGAACACGAGGCACGCCAGGCTCCATTCCATGGAAGGTTGGTTTTCCGGGCGCAGGGGGTTACAAAACCCACGAGAGGAGGAAGAAACTGGAGCAGGGCCAACTGCAGGCGCTGCACGAAAGGATAATGGGGCTAGAGGAATGAGAAGGGGAACGAGAAGCAGTAGATCGCAGCAAACGACCTGCCGAAGCTTCCCCCGAAGCTACCCCGCCATCTCAGCGGAGAAGCAGCGTGGCTTCCACCGAGCTGCTTCAGCCGGAGCATGTCTTGACGGCTCTTGCCAGCTATCCCGTGGATGCTATCACGGAGTCTCAAAATTGCCACATTATGACGCAGTGGATGAATTTGAAGGTCAAGGCGGATGTTGGCTCTGTTTATCCTACTGGACCTGAAGCAACTTATCACTGCCGGTCGATTCCAGAAAGATATGCTAGGGTGATGGTGGATGAAATAACGGAGGGATTTGAGGACCTCCTGCTTGACCACCCTACCGGTGAAGGGGAGACTAGGCTGGGTTCTGCTCTGAAGAATCCATGCCTATGGAGGAAGGAGCTCATCAACCTTCCGAACTGGATGCCTCCGCCTCCTCCTCCTCCTCCGGCGAGTCAGGGCACTCCGCCTCCTCCACCGCCTCCTCCTCCGGCGAGTGACGATCAGGGCACGTGTGGCGGCACTCCGCCTCCTTCTCCGGCGCGTGGCGGCACTCCGCCTCATTCTCCGCCTGTGCCGGCTCGCCCGAGCAGCCAGCAGCCTCCTCCTTCTCCGCCTCGCCAGCAAGGGCGGAAGAGACCCGCCGCCGCCTCGGCTGCTCCGGCGCGTCGTACTCCTTCTCCTCCGCCTCGTAAGCAAGCATGAAAGAAGACAGATGCCGCAGCCGCTCCATCTGCTCCGGCGTCTAGCAGCAAAACCAGAGGCGGGAGGGAGGCAATACAGATACGGTCCACCTCACAAGCCTCTAGAGAAGTTACCGTACGAGAGGACCGAGGAGGAAAACGATACGATTGTGCGGACCCACGTGAAGGATTTCTTTGAAGGGGTGAAAGCAAAGAGACATTCACCTCCGGATGAGAAGGTAGATCCGGTGAAAGCAAAGCGCACTATCGATGCCCTGAGGAAACCACCAAAGTCTCTGCCGAGAACCAACTATCAGCGCATTACTAAACAGACATATCTCGAAGCCCAGCTAAAAGATCATGGATGTCGCCTAGAGGGGGGGTGAATAGGCATTTTAAAATAATTACGGTAGAGGCTTGAACAAATGCGGAATAAACCTAATGGTTAATTTGTCAAGCACAAAACCTACAACAACTAGGCTCACCTATGTGCACCAACAACTTATGCTAAGCAAGATAAGCAACTATGTGATAGCAAGATATATGACAAAGAACAATATGGCTATCACAAAGTAAAGTGCATAAGTAAAGGGCTCGGGTAAGAGATAACCGAGGCACGTGGAGACGACGATGTATCCCAAAGTTCACACCCTTGCGGATGCTAATCTCCGTTTGGAGCGGTGTGGAGGCACAATGCTCCCCAAGAAGCCACTAGGGCCACTGTAATCTCCTCACGCCCTCGCACAGTGCAAGATGCCGTGATTCCACTAAGGGACCCTTGAGGGCGGTCACCGAACCCATACAAGTGGCAACCCTTGGGGGCGGTCACCAAACTCGTACACTTTGGCAACCCTTAGGGCGGTCACCGGAACCCGTCAAATTGCTCGGGGCGATCTCCACAACCTAATTGGAGACCCCCGACGCTTGCCCGGAGCTTTACACCACAACGATTGAGCTCCGAACACCACCAACCGTCTAGGGCGCCCAAGCACCCAAGAGGAACAAGCTCAAGGGCACCAAGCACCCAAGAGTAATAAGCTTCTCAACTTGTAACATCCACGTATCATGTGGAGAACTCAAACCGATGCACCAAATGCAATGGCAAGGGCACACTGAGTGCCCAAGTCCTTCTCTCCCAAATCCCACCAAAGCAACTAATGCTAGGGAGGAAAATGAGAGGAAGAACGAAAGAAGATCACGAAGAACTCCAAGATCTAGATCCAAGGGGTTCCCCTCACTTAGAGGAGAAAGTGATTGGAGGAAACGTGGATCTAGATCTCCTCTCTCTTTTCCCTCAAGAACTAGCAAGAATCATTGGAGGGATTGAGAGTTAGCAAGCTCGAAGAAGGTCAACAATGGGGGAAGAACACGAGCTCAAAAGGATTAGTCTCAATGGGGAAGAAGACCCCCTTTTATAGGTGGGGAGAAATCCAACCGTTATCCCCTCACTCCGCACGACGCGGTACTACCGCATGGAGCTGCGGTACTACCGCGGTTGGCTACGATACTACCGCTGCAGGTTGCGGTTGTTGGGGAACGTTGCAGAAAATTAAATATTTTCCTACTGTTTCACCAAGATCCATCTATGAGTTCATCTAAGCAATGAGCCATGGGAGAGAGATTGCATCTACATACCACTTGTAGATCGCGTGCGGAAGCGTTCGAGAGAACGGTGATGATGGAGTCGTACTCGCCGTGATCCAAATCACCGATGACCAAGTGCCGAACGGACAGCACCTCCGCGTTCAACACACGTACGGAGCGGATGACGTATCCTCCATCTTGATCCAGCAAGGGGGAAGGAGAGGTTGATGATGATCCAGCAGGGGGAAGGAGAGGTTGATGATCATCCAGCAGCACAACGGCGTGGCGGTGGATGCAGCAGAACTCCGGCAGGGCTTCGCCAAGCTGCTGCGGGAGAAGGACGAGGTGTAGCAGGGGGAGGGAGGCGCCAAGACACAGGGTGCGGCTGCCCTCCCCCCTGCCCTCCTTTATATAGGCCCCCAGGGGGGCGCCGTCCCTAGGAGATCCAATCTCCCAAGGGGGCGGCGGCCAGGGGGGGTGGAGTGCCCCCCAAAGCAAGTGGGGCGCCCCCCCCCCCCCACATAGGGTTTCCAACCCTAGGCGCAAGGGGGGCCCAGGAGGGGCGCACCAGCCCACTAGGGGCTGGTTCCCCTCCCACTTCAGCCCACGGGGCCCTCCGGGATAGGTGGCCCCACCCGGTGGACCCCTGGGACCCTTCCGGTGGTCCCGGTACAATACCGGATGACCCCGAAACTTTCCCGATGGCCGAAACAGCACTTCCTATATATAATTTTTTACCTCCGGACCATTCCGGAACTCCTCTGATGTCCGGGATCTCATCCGGGACTCCGAACAACATTCGGTTTGCTGCATACTCATATTCATACAACCCTAGCATCACCGAACCTTAAGTGTGTAGACCCTACAGGTTCGGGAGACATGTAGACATGACAGAGACGGCTCTCCGGTCAATAACCAACAGCGGGATCTGGATACCCATGTTGGCTCCCACATACTCCTCAATGATCTCATCGAATGAACCACGATGTCGAGGATTCAAGCAACCCCATATACTATTCCCTTTGTCAGACGGTATGTTACTTGCCCGAGATTCGATCGTCGGTATCCCAATACCTCGTTCAATCTCGTTACCGGCAAGTCACTTTACTCGTACCGTAATGCATGATCCCGTGACCAGACACTTGGTCACTTTGAGCTCATTATGATGTTGCACTACCGAGTGGGCCCAGTGATACCTCTCCGTAATACGGAGTGACAAATCCCAGTCTCGATCCGTGTCAACCCAACAGACACTTTCGGAGATACCTGTAGTGCACCTTTATAGTCACCCAGTTACGTTGTGACGTTTGGTACACCCAAAGCACTCCTACGGTATCCGGGAGTTACACGATCTCATGGTCTAAGGAAGAGATACTTGACATTGGAAAAAGCTCTAGCAAAACGAACTACACGATCTTGTGCTATGCTTAGGATTGGGTCTTGTCCATCACATCATTCTCCTAATGATGTGATCCCGTTGTCAATGACATCTAATGTCCATAGTCAGGAAACCATGACTATCTGTTGACCAATGAGCTAGTCAACTAGAGGCTTACTAGGGACGTATTGTGGTCTATGTATTCACACGTGCATTGTGATTTCCGGATAATACAATTATAGCATGAATAAAGACAATTATCATGAACAAGGAAATATAATAATAATCCTTTTATTATTGCCTCTAGGGCATATTTCCAACAGTGGTACTACCGCATGTGCAGCACTGGCTAGATGAAGGCCTGTTGCACACGGCAACGAGCGGTAGAACCGCTGGAGCGGTACTACCGCCCGCCCCTACGGTACTACCGTAAGGCAGGCAACACTAGGCGCAGAGAAAGAACGAAAGTAAAAAATTACTTCTGTACCTACTTCCGCTGAGGGAGGACCTGCGCAAAAATCCGGTACGGTACTACCGCACATGAAGAGCGGTACTACCGCATAGGGCGCGGATGTAAAAAATTACATCCGCCCCTACTTCCGCTCATGCTGCTAAGCCTGGCCAGAACCCACGATACTACCGCGCCCGAGGCACGGTACTACCGCGTAGGGCACGGATGTAAAAAATTACATCCGCCCCTACTACCACTCGAGTAGCTGCGCCTGGCCTGAGGCCACGGTACTACCGCTCCCACAGAGCGCTACTACCGTGAGCACCTGCAGTACTACCGCATGTGGACTTTGGTACTACCGCAAGGGCCTGCGGTACTACCGCTCCGGAGAGCAGTACTACCGCATGTCCCAGATTAGCAACACTAGGAGTCCTTCATTTTGCAGAGAAGACAACAGAGGGAAATAATAAAACCAGAACTGCCATAACTTCTACAAATGAGCTCCGAATTGAGCAAACTCAAGCTTGTTGGAAACAAGACAACGAGTAGCATCAAAACAGGGGAGGTATGCCTAACAAACAAAGGAGTGAAACCTCCAACAGAGAAGAACTGGCATATCCTCCAACATTGAAAACATCATAGAAGATGCATGAGAACTCCGTTTTCGATAAACTCGAGCTTGTCATAAAAATGACCATAAGCTCCAAATCTCACAAGGAGAAGTACTGTCAGTGATAAAAGGTTAAAAGAACGAGCAGAGGGGAAAAAAATTGCCCAGCTTGGCGAACAAGCACAGCAATCGTGCCCCCCGCTCAATGTGTCTAATGCTCCGGGGATGGTGGCCGGTTATGGCAATCTTGAAGATCACCTGTCTGACGATCAACTTCCTGATTTCTTGGAGGTGGACGAACATAGATACGAGTACGGGAAGCCTCTCGTCAAAGATGAAAAATCTCTGACAACAATGATGCGAAGATTCCATAATTGGTACATGAAAACCTGCAGAGAGTCTGGGGGGGCGAATGCTTTGTATCTGAATATTAAAGAGGAGCACGACCTCGTTGCAACTGATCTGTTGACTGTTCCATTTGATGAGTTCTTCGCGTTCTTCAATCAAAAGGCCCTCGATAAACTAATGGTCTTTTGATACTGTCTGTAAGTACTATTTCTGTCATTAAGTCTCTATATATAGCTTGGCTCTTTCATTGCATGTATTTACAATTAATTATCCTCAATATATTATGCAGATTGAAGATCGTCGAGTGCAAAAAACAAGAAATTTATGATATTGGGTTCATTAACACAAATATCATAGATGAATTTCTGGTTAAAAAGGACGTCAAAGAGGTCGAGGACAACTTGCTACGATCGTTGATCAAAAATCAAAACAAAGATACCGTACTCTTTCCTTACAACGGCAAGTGAGTGTTACTGTCGTGTGCATATTCGGTTTCCCTTATTACTCGAGCGAGGTTATAGTAATGTAACTGATGAGTTATGCATGTGTGCGCAGGTACCACTATGTTCTTCTGGAGATTAAGCTTGAGCGGGGACTAGTAACCGTCTTAGAGTCGAGACGGAAAGATCCTGAAACCTATGCGGACATGACTGAATTGCTCAACAAGTAAGTTCAATCGATCATTATCACACTATATTGGCAACTTTTTGTTCATTTCCTGATATCTCAAGTAATAATCATTATTTTCTTTGTCTTGCAGGGTTTAGAAACAGTTCACCGCAGAAGCTCCGGGACTGCCGAAGGAGCTGCGATATACATACCCGAAAGTAAGTACTACTGGCTAGCTAGTTGCGCACATCTCCCGTTGATTCTATAGCTATACTTTCATCAATGCCATTTATAATGCTTCATTATCAGTTTGATTGACCTCTATTTCTCATAAAGTGCTTGTGGCAGGAACAAGGGAATGATTTCTGTTGATACTACGTGTGCGAGTTCATCCACAATGCGACTTTGAAAAACAAGAGAGGCTACTCTAAAAGACAATATGAAGTGCGTAAGCAATAATATTCACAATTTTATTTTATTACACCATCATTTCTGTTGAGTTTCATTCATATATATGTATTAATTAACCCCCTTCTTCAAATTAGACGTGGCAGATGCGGAATGAACTCCTAGAACCAGATCGCATGAAAGCAATTCAAGAGGAATTGGCGGGATTCTTTCTTGACCGTGTCATCAATAAAGCCGGAGAATACCATGTGGAAGTTGATTTCAAATGCTAAGGGATTGTAATTAAGAGATCTTATACATATTGTACATGTATGTAGCTAGTA
This sequence comes from Triticum dicoccoides, assembly GCF_002162155.2. Taxonomy (NCBI): domain Eukaryota; kingdom Viridiplantae; phylum Streptophyta; class Magnoliopsida; order Poales; family Poaceae; genus Triticum; species Triticum dicoccoides. The sequence continues at coordinate 89,043,858 of NC_041391.1, read as the reverse complement.
GCGTCGGATACATGATACGAAAACTTGTTGTTCGACCAATCTCTCAGAGAAGGAGAGGTCGATCGATCACTTCTCTCAGTATGCATGATGAACTTCTGTACTCAATGGTTCTCTCGATCACTTATGTATATAGTACGTAGCGTCGACCAAGCACGGACATAAGAGAGGACACTTCTCTCTATTAATTAGCTAGCTAACACAATATATGAAACACCTAAATTAACCCCCCAAAACCCCCAACCCCCC
>NC_041391.1:89033505-89043107 GCF_002162155.2 Triticum dicoccoides | reverse complement strand
CAAAAAAAAACAAAAACCCCAGCTACTAGAGTGCTGACGCGTAGATGCCTTTTGGTCCTGGTTGGTGCCACCAACCGAGACCAACGGCCCCCCTGCCTGGGCTTGGCGCACCGGCCATGTGGAGGACCATCTGTCCCGGTTCGTGTTTGAACCGGGACTAAAGGGGGGAGGTATTAATAACGACCCATTAGTCCCGGTTCATGAACCGGGACTAAAGGCCCTTACGAACCGGGAAAAATGCCCTGTTTTCTACTAGTGTACTCAATCAATCGTCGTTTCATATGTTAACCATTTTCAACTAGTAAAAAATATAAGCTATATGAAAAAAAGAATTAATATCATCAGAAACTACATCTAAAATATAATTTTCGGTGACTTGATATTTTTCTAGTTAAATATGCTCATAACTCACGCATGCAATGGTCCAAGTCTCACTTTCATACGTCCGCAAGCAATGCATTTATTACATTTGTCGCTACACCTATCCACATGATGAAAGGATGTCGATAGTACGAGCCTAATACCAAACAAACATTGCACAAATGCCTAACATGTAAAACCCCACATACTGGGTTTGGAGCTCAAAGCGGTCCAACACACTCTCATGTGTCGTCGCCGGCATCTTCCACCAATTCATCTTCAGAGTAGAAACTAATGCATCGATCTTGCCAGACCTCTTTGCCATCGATGCCACCATGACGCCAGACAGCGTCCTCCTCCTGCACGAGTCCATCTACGCGCATCGGACATCGAATCTCCACTGCACCACGCCGCCGAGCACCACGCCGCCGAGATCCGCCGTCTTTGATGCGGTAAATGAAAAACCGCTCCACCACCTGTGTTCTCCATCCAGCCGTTGCTCCAAAGACAATGCCCCATGAGGGAGAACGACGGCCACACATGAACATCCTATAGTGGCTCTCGTTGTCCTGGTGAAATTAGTTCAGAAGTTTATGTTAAGCTTTTGTAGTCTGTCCTAACATGTACGATTATCGGTGCCCAAAATATTAGTATCAGACAACATCAAAGCTTGGAGGTCAAAATGTGGTCAGCTCAAAACCGCGCTTACATCCATGAACTAGTTTAATATATCTAGCAGCATGTTCGTGTGTTGTTTTAGATTTTTAAATGTCGAATTCACCTGACCAAAATAGTTAAAGAATAGTGTACATATTTCACCGAGAGGTTGAAGGATATCATTCTTGTGTTCAGTTTGCATTCATTGTAACCTTCCGCTTGTAAAATAAGACTCTCGTTGTCTGTACCTTCTAATTTGCAACCTTGCAATTGGATATGTCTTCTTCCAGAGAAAGAAAAGTAGTTGCACTTGTTTGCCGAAAAATATTTTTGTCAATGAATATTTTTTGTTAAAATTTTATAAAGGTACCTGATCAAAAAAATATGCAAGCCCAGTGTGTTTCCAAATAATATTGCTAGATATTTTTGCCCAGTGGAGTATCTGAACAAAATTATGAGCTCTTTTCAGTCAAATCCCGAGGTTTATATGATTGATGTCTAATATGATTCTGCATTTTGCGTGTTAACTTAAGTTTATCTGAACTTTATATGTTAATATTTTTGTTGCCTACTTCTGCCATTGGTTGCCAGTCTCACCATATGAACAGAATGCACTATTGTTTTTTGTACGAGATAAATAATGTTTTATAATCTATTTCATATTTAGTAAGTTAGGATGAGCAACAAAATAGCTGGCGGCTCTGAGAGTTCCAGCATAGAAGCATACGTTAGGTTGTGTTTTTGGATGAATTTGATTCATCTCTATTTTCCTTCCATGTGGTATGTGCAGCACACAGTCAGATGGCATTGTTGATGCATCTTCATTCGATTAGATCATGAGTAATAAGATTATGAATGCTTGACACTTGTACGGACCTGTGCTAACTGAATTTTATTTTGTTATTAGGTCTGATCTCTCCCAGCACAAGAAGCTCGATGAGCGCACTAGTAACAGAGGCTTTTTTGTTGTGTACCATCAAGTAGCAAAATTTGACGCAATTTTTACTGGCAATGCTTGCTGAAACGGCGATTATTTTGGTCCTTCATAATTAGTCTTGCATGAGATGTACCAAAAATGATCCTCTCATGATATGTTACACTTGATAAGATATGTATGTGTGTGTCTCTTCTGTTGTGTTCGGTTTGGGATCATGCAATTTCAAATGTATGTTTTGTTATGATTTCAAGTGGATAGATTAATGTTCTTGATGGCGATATATGTGCAGTTTTTTGTGTGAACTTAATAGGACAGGGGCACTCGTACATGTCTGAAACATTTCTTATTTAGGAAGGACAAATTGATTGATATATGAGAGATTTGAGGTGGTTATTGCAAAAGTTATGTTCTATATGTAACTAGTACTAAGGGGTTTTCAAGAAATGTACACCGGAAACTCTCCACCTAAGTCTGTACCAGTCATCTTCCATCCAACGGCTCAGGTTCATTTTTTCTATTCTTTTACCATAGGCCCTGTTTCTATACTAGTCCTCCCCCGATGATGTGGCAACCATGTGGCCTTACTAACTTGACAAAAGAATTGAGTTTGAGTTAATGGACTAATGTCGAGGAAGACGCATTGATTGGATTGGCTGGAGACAAACATAGTAACATATATGCATGCCTGATGCCTCCTACTCGATCAATAGTCCTTTCGTATGTTGACCATTTTCAACTATTAAAAAATATAAGCTATATGAAAAAAGAATTAATATCATCAGAAACTACATCTAAAATATAATTTTCGGTGACTTGATATTTTTCTAGTTAAATATGCTCATAACTCACGCATGCAATGGTCCAAGTCTCACTTTCATACGTCCGCAAGCAATGCATTTATTACATTTGTCGCTACACCTATCCACATGATGAAAGAATGTCGATAGTCCGAGCCTAATACCAAACAGACATTGCACAAATGCCTAACATGTAAAACCCCACATACTGGGTTTGGAGCTCAAACCGGTCTGACACACTCTCATGTGTCGTCGCCGGCATCTTCCACCAATTCATCTTCAGAGTAGAAACTAATGCACCGACCTTGCCAGACCTCTCTGCCATTGATGCCACCATGACGCCAGACAGCATCCTCCTCCTGCACGAGTCCATCTACGCGCATCGGACATCGAATCTCCACTACACCACGCCGCCGAGATCCGCCGTCTTTGATGCGGTAAATGAAAAACCGCTCCACCACCTGTCTTCTCCATCCACCACCTGTCTTCTCCATCCAGCCGTTGCTCCAAAGACAATGCCCCCATGAGGGAGAACGACGCCTAAATCGCCGCCATCATCCGATTCGGGAACCCCGGGTCTAGGTTTTCACCCGGGGCAGCGCAAGCGAGTCGACGGTAGCTGCAGTGGCGATGTCTTCATCAAGATAACGACGCGAAAACGCCGCCATCGTCCGCCATGACCGAAGTCATAACACGGTTTTCACCGGCATCATCATCTCCCCACTCGGCGCCGGTACTGGATGTGTGATGCCACAACCAGCTGGCCGACCACCTCCGGTGAAGGAGGTGACCACCACCGCCACACCCAAGGCCGGAACCCCCGACGTCCTCGTGTTGCGGGTCAAACCCAGGAGCAGTCTATTGACGGAGTATGGAAGATATAGGACTCTATTTGATTTAGAACTCTACTAGCATAGCCCGCGCGGCGACACGCCGCGCCTATTGATACGTTTTGCGAAAAACAATATTGAACTTTATATATAATTATTTGAACTCCGCCTATGTCTTCTAGGCATAGCCGGTCCCAAGCCCGGGTAAAGGAGGAGGGTTGTGATAGGCTTGGCGAGCCAACGTAAAAACTAGCCAGTCCCATAGGTATGAAACCGATTTGAGCGAGAGTAGTACTAGGATGGGTGACCTCCTGGGAAGTCCTTGTGAAAGAGTTTCATATCTAAGGGTTGTGATAGGCTTGGCGAGCCAACATAAAAATTAGCCAGTCTTTTGGGTATGAAACCCATTTGGGCGAGAGTAGTACTAGGATGGGTGACCTCCTGGGAAGTCCTCGTGAAAGGGTTTCATATCTAGCCTACCCCAACTTGTTTGGGATCAAAGGCTTCGTAAGGAGTTATTCAGTTTTTGCTTGCTCATTTTATTTTTTTCATCTTATGGTGTATGTATAAAATCATATTGATACGGATCCTAAAATCTTTTATTGAATGAAAAGAGTTGACAAAGGGCAGATTCTTCGGTAGATCATAGCATCCTTTCAACTGCTCGCTGGATGTGTGCCCATGATGAAATCGGTACTTTATGTTGAAATTGCATACGTGGTAAAAGGAAGACTCGTGTACATGTTGAATTCAGTTTGCAGTCATATCCATGGAATGAGACAACCAGTACCAACAGAACTTAACTTTCACTGTTTTTCACACAATGAAACCAACTGTTGCTCCTTAAATATGTGAAGCATCAAGCTAGTCATGCATCTCCACTATTCTTCAGCGAGAAGACAACAGAAAATAAACCTATCCTGGATGGTGATATATATCCTGAGAAAGTAGGTTTTTCCAAACAAGCAGGCATGTCTCAAAAAATATGGCAAGACCAACTTCCAAATACTCTGGTACTTTTTTTTTCAAACTCACCCAACCTGTGGTACTTCACTGCAAAGTCCATTGGCATGAGTTGCAATTAAAAGCATATTTCCTTCATTTTCTTGAAAATGTGACTGATTTTACTGGGCATGGAGAAGGGATGTGCAAATAACACAAGGCTGGATAATACAATAGCATCATCATAATCTGAAGAAATAAACTGGGGATTAACAGAAGTAGCAGCCTTCTCCTCCATCCATAACTTTTTGTTTTTAGAGTCCATGACAATGTCAGAAAACATCGTATATTATGGAGGAAGTACTATCGATGTTAAGCAAGAAAGTCTGCTATGTGGCCTTGAAACGTAAACATAAATCAAAGAAAGGCCATACAGTCCAAGTATTGTTACATACAAAAATCAACATGAGCTACAATATAAAGAATATTTCCTTCAGTTTCAAGGAAGTGTCACTAGGTGTATATAGGCAGTATAGTAAAAAGACCTAATTAATATGCAATTTCCATACACCAGAGTTGCATTGTATCAATATCCAGGAAGTGTCAACCAACTTTCAAGGAACATTTTTGTTCACAGTAAAGTTGCATTGTATCAATAACCAGGATATCTCCCACAGATAGTACAAATCGGATTCGTTGTCATATTGCTGGAACACCTGTTATTCTTGAACAATAAGGAAATTTTAGCTAAGCAGCATTTGTGAAGATGTATAAATTGGATAACACCATCACCTAACTTTGGCTAGGTTATTACTTCTACAGGCTACAATGTACTACCACCAAAACAAAGGGATGTGAAGTATCACGAAGAAAATCAATGTGCACTACATTTTTTATGGTTTCAACTTTAAAGGCATATGAACTGGTATGAGGGATAATTAGCATCACAAAGTCCAAACCACGCAGGATACCTCGAGTTAATGTTCCACAATCACTGTAAACAACATTGCAGCATGCCAATTGTCAACACTTGGCAATTTGGTTTTTGCCAAATCAGAACTAATTGGACATAAGAAAAGGTCCGTGATATAACTTAAAAAATCTAATTCAAACAGTGATTATCGGAAAAAAACAGTAACCAAAGAAAGAGGCAAGAATGACAATACATCAGAATGACAGAAATTAATACTCCAAAAAAAGTACTCCCTCTGTAAAGAAAAGTAGGACGTTAGTCTTACATTTATCTACAGAGGTAGTATACATCACTAATAGGGATGGGTAATGATTAAGAAAATATAAAATTTGAATGAGCAACTGCTCCACATTACTTGATTACGTCGGTGAATCCTGAAATAAAATGGCACCTTGAAAGCAAGAAAGCTAATTATTTAGAGCTTCTACAACACCTAAATATGGTTTCCAGCGGACGGATAGACATACACCTGTTTCGCTTACACATCAGACCCTTTAGAATTTTGCATTGCTCTCATTAACAAACTTAAGACTTGAAGTTTCCAACCTACAAACCAAACATGATACGATCTGTAAGAAATCCATTTACTTAATTGAATAAAATTTTAATTAGCAGATTTACAAATTGAACTTAAGAGTTTGATATCATAAAGATTTGCTACAGACATGCTTGTGTATGTTAGGATCCAACAAAAACCAAAGGGAACACATCACATCATTGTCCAGAAAATCTAAGAAGTTAACAAATTAACAGCATACCATCAATAGTGGAGTGCTTCTCCTCAATGGCATATTCAAATTTAGTGTTATGATTGTCATATTCAAGTTTAGTGTTACCATTGTGGTTGCATCTGATTATCATGTTACCATGTCGACAACAGGTATCACACACAACCGCTCAGTATATTCAGTTGGTTGGTGAACTCTTTTATCATTGGGACAATACTAAAATGCCCATATATTGATCTGCTATAGTCATACCTATGTCAAACAGTCCGTTCTACCCTTCTATGGTTTCTCAACTATGCTAAATAAAATGACCAAGCTATATAGCGGTACATCCTAACCACAAAAAAGAACTTGCTAATTATTGCGACATGTCATAATACCTCAAGGTGTTATAGTGTTGATGTTCTGTATAAGACACCTTGTTCTAATAGGAATCTGGGATTGAGGTGGCACACACAGTAGTAGTCGCAGAACTAACTGCCTGAAGAGCAGTTATAGTTATACTAAGTAGCCTTCTTGTAGATAATGAAGGAATTAGGAGAACACTTACAGTTAAAACTTCTCCTAACCTTGTGTCATCACACTCAAGTAAACCTCACCGTGAAAGACATGAAGCAACCTCTGTACGGAGGGGGAGAGAGAGAGAAAGAGATTTTTACTGAGACATATTGAGTTACCATGTCCTTGCCAAGTCTCGAGCTGTGGAGCAGCTGCGGGTTATTGTGTTGAGCGCCTCATGGTTGTGGTATATGTGGTGATGATCACAAAGTTAGGATAGTGTGGCCTGAGCTACCTTCTCTTCAGTCGATGCTTATGTTGGGACAAGATTGTCATCGGAGATGTACGTGCGGGATTGCAATTGTCCTTGTAGCCTTGGAGCATCCATTTTGATCCATCTTAGATGATGTTGTGTTGGCACTCATAAAAGGCCCACGGCTTGTAGCAGCACATGGTTTGGCATGGGGACAACGATCTGCTGTTGCTCATATCAAGCAAGGCAAGTAAGAATAAAAAAGGATGTTTACCTAATGCACAGGTGCTCGTACAAATGCAAGATAGCACTGTTGAGTTTTTTTACATAATGGTGTCCATCGACCATCGTCATGGTGTTGTATGGTGTCAGTATGGCAAGTCATTTTCTCCTGCAGCCTGGTCTGCACTATGCCAGAAATTGTACGGCAAGATCAACTGCATTTGCCAGAATTTATAGTGCAAGATAGACTAAAATTTCAGCTATCAGTCTGCAGCATGCTAGAATTTATACAGCAAGATCGACTAAATTTCATCTATCAAGTTATTAGCTTAACATCCAATTACACATTACGATAACATGCAGCATGCTCACTATATGGTATCAACATCCCAAAACTAAATCTTTGTTGCCCTCCTTTTCTCCAAGGTCTCAAAATATGGGTTTAAGATGGTAACAACCAACCATACACTGGTCAATAAAATGAGCCATAACAAAGCCATACCGTAGTAAACCATAGCTAGCTGGTCATAATTTGCAATGTCGCCTATCATTTAAACACAATTTGGACAAGGAAATAGAAGAAAATTATAGAGCAGAGGAAACCCTCGACGGGAAGGGAAAGTTAGATTCTGCAAACAGGAATCAAGCCAAGCTAACTGAACATGTGAACAGATGAATTTCATTGATTTTCAGTGCTACTATTGATGGCAAAAGGAAAATGTCAGTCAGCAGAGATAGTACATGTAGTATTGAAGAGAAACATAAATAATCTAAATTCCTATAGTCAATCGACATTTTGGTCCTTCACAAATGCAGAAAAAATATACCCTATCATGTTCCACAAGCTACAGTTTTCAGAAAACCCGACTGGGAAAACACACTCCTATATTACTATATATAAACGGGAACAACAAGTAAATAGTTATAATCTGTAGTGGATGAATACAAAACAGATACATGTATTGCAAGGTGCATCAGTACTTCAAAATAATCATCTTGCGTGTATTTTTTACCTGAGAGCTTCTGTCGTTTCTCAGAAAGGCAACCAACATCCATTACTCACACATTATTGCAGCGTCTTCCATCCTAGTAGGACTCACTGAAAATCACACACTGCAAGAGAGAATCAAAGGGATAAATTAAGGGCGAGGTTGAAATATCAACACCAAATGATCACTGACAGTATGTTACTAACTGGAAAAAATAGCACTGAGAAGAAAATGCGATCAGTTAGTTACTCATTAGAGAACTGCCTTGTCATATGTATGTCCTTAAACCTGCACAATGAATGATGAGAGAGAACTGATGTTCAGCAGTTACATTAACACGTGCAAATCAGGAAGGACTGACATAATTTTTCAGCAAGAAATGAAATCCCTTGTAGCGTAACACTATGGAAGGGGACATCCTCCATAACTCCATGATTGGTCCGGAAGCCACAGCTGATTCAACATCGTCAACTCAGTGGATCCGCATGGGAATAGCAGCGACACGTCCTGTACCATGTGCCAAAGCTGCAGCTCGAGGCCGCCGAGCAGGACCGTGCGGCAGCCTGGGAGACGCCGTCAATCCTGGGGCTGCTGCAGGTGGCCGACGGCTGTGAAGGGGCAGGACCCGTGAGACAACATCGAGGTGCTCGCGAGAGGGGATGAGGCGAGGAGACATACCTGCTTGAGACGGAGGGAACCACTGGGTCTCTTTCCCGTCATGGATTTGGTCGCCATCACGCCATATAGATTGGATCCGGCCGCCGCGCCGTGGTTGGAGTAGCTGGCTGGAGGGGGGTGGAGCAGCCGGGCCGGAAGGATGTGCGACAGCTGCGTGCGGCACCAGTTTGGTTGCGCACAGGGGAGATGGAGGGACGCCGCGAGGTAGGACGGGGGACGGCGCGGCCACGGGGACGGGAGCTCCGGGAGGTGACCGAGATGGAGGGCGTGGGCGTAGCCGAGAGGTGGGCGAGGAAGACCGGCGTGGATTGGGGGACTCGATCGGAGGGAAGCATTTTATAGGAGCCAAACAGCGGTGAAGCGGCGAGAGGAGATTGGACGGGATCCTTCAAGAGACCAAACGAAATAGGGAAACGTTTGTCGCCGGTGTGCCGGCCGAAGATTGGGCCGGTCACACGCGGCACGAGAGATCGAGCGGTCCCTTTGTCCTCTTTTGCGATGACGTGTTTTTGTGGGACCCGTGCACCGCTCGCTCTCCCTTTCTTATCCATCCACCGCTCGCTCCCCCTCAATCTCCCCTCTTCCTCTCTGTCTCTTCTCCCCTGGAACAGCCATGAACTTGCCTGCTACATCCCGTGTGAGTTCGCTGCCGCGGAACAGCTCCGAGGCCGCTGCCACGAGCACCTCCACAGCGACCAGAAGAAACCGAGGCGGCTGCAACTCCGGCGACCCTCCTCC
>NC_041391.1:89032684-89033266 GCF_002162155.2 Triticum dicoccoides | reverse complement strand
AGCCATGGCGGAAGAAGATCTGCACCTTTTTTTGTGCCAACCGGTTGTAGCTTTTTGAATCGCCGGTTGTAGCTTCTGCTAAACTGGTTGCATCTTTTTGGAATCATTTTGTTCAAACTTTTTTCTTCAACTCCAGATTTTTGCTTCCATGTTTGTTTTTGCTGGAACCAGTGTACTAGTTTGTTACCACCGTCTTAGTTTTTTGCTGGAACTAACCAAAATTTTGCTGCCATCTTTTTTTGCTGGAATCATTTTTGCTACAACCGTTTTGTGGTTTGATGCAACTAGTGTCAATTTTTGCTACCACCGGCTTTCTTGATTTTTCTGAAACCAGCGCTCGGTTTTTTCATTTTTGCTACCACTAGCGTTTCGTTTTGCTGGAACAAGCTTCAATTTTTTGCTACCATCAAGTTTTTGGTTTGTTGGAACGGCGTCGATTTTTTCCAATTTTGCTGCCAGCGTTTTATTGGTTTTTGCTGGAACCGTCAAGAATTTTTGCTACGACCGGCGGATTTTTTTGCTGGGACCGGCAAATTAAGAACAAGAAACAACCGGGTGCTGCGGCCGGCGACGTGCGGCTCT
>NC_041391.1:89012726-89032472 GCF_002162155.2 Triticum dicoccoides | reverse complement strand
CCGGAGATGCGCCACGGGGGCCCGAGGAAGAAGAAGCTGGGGAATTTTTTTTTTGCTCCAGATCCAACAGCCCGCGCGGCTCGAATCAAGCGGCTATGGCTGGACCGGCCGAAAGTTTCGGCCGGTGCGCCGGCGCCTAGTGGTGCCCAACGAAATATCGCTAGAGGAGGAGAAACGCTGAACAAAGAGCAGGGCACAACCGCTTTGACTCTAGGCCAGATAAAACAAAATAAAACTGAGCAAGTGGTCAGCAGGAAAATCGCCAAGCGCACCCAGAAGCTTACCCTGCCATGTCCCCCACTAATTGACGTGGCGGCTGCCCATTGGACCGATTTTCACTGATAAGAAAAAGTCAAAAAAACCTGGTAAACTAAACCTAGCCAGGTTTAGTATATTTAGAATTTGTACCGTAGCCATGCCTCTCCCCTCCACATGCATTATCTCGAGCGCGAACAACTAGTCGTGCCATGTCTGATTTTATTTTTCACTCTTGTTTATCTTGGCGGTGATTTGATTTGATTTCCACTCTAGTTAGCTTTGTGGTCGCTGCAGTCAGGATGCATGAGGGAGGCAGTGAATGTGACGGGGGAGAGAAAGAGTGAGAAGGTGGTGGGTGAGGGAGAGAGTGGCCCATGGCCATGGAGATGCTTGCATGGTTGAGGCAAAAGCGCTACGTACCAGCTGCAAATAGATAGTTTTCGTTCCAGCATGCCCGGCCACAGCCAGGGCCACTAGAGTAATTCATGGCCTCCATCCTTTCATGCTTTGTTGGTCGTTCAAAGCAGAAATTTCGTGCCAATACATAAGATTTCTGTGACGAAAAATTTGATCGGATTCAGATAAGAAGGGATCACAGAAAACTGCAAGCGATAGCTAAAAAAAGAACATCCGAAATCCTCTGGGATTTGTTGGGTATCACCACTGCCAGCAGGTTTGTAGACAACGAATCTTTTATAAGGAGGCATTAATTTCAGAGTATCCTTCCACCAAAATGATCCTACCAATTTGTGTCCAGGGTTTTGCGAATCTTTCATGATGTATTGGGCAGGTTTACTCAAAGGCGCAGACAAGGATGTGTTCCCAGGCGGGGTTCGTGTGTTGACGTATGAAGCTGCGGCACTTGTTCGGCAGATGAAATCACAAGCTGTTGCACTGGGAGTGGGTCGCGTCGCTAATGGGTGATCTCGTCTTTTCCTTTGCTGCTGCTGGACATGTGTTGCGGCTCTCTTTTGGCTGTGTTAGGTTTTTTGTTTCCATGGTTTGTTGTCGGAGTAATGGGCCACGGGTAGGCTGACCCGAACCCCAGAACCTTTCAAGACATCGGGGCAGGCCGCGCCCCTCAAAGCCGAGTCTCAGATGCCGACTCCCAGATGAACCGAGTCTCGGATGCCGACTCCCAGATGAACCGAGTCTCAGATACCGACTTCCAGATGAACCGAGTCTCAGATGACGACTCTCAGATGAGCCGAGTCTCAGATGACGACACCCAGATGAACCGAGTCTCAGATGACGACTCCCAGATGGGCCGACTCATGGCCGGCGACTTCCAGAGGAGCCGGCTATAGAGAGTCGGCCCACGACTCTACACTCATTGCGGGTACGACCACGGCGTGGCCGTCACCTCCTGCTTGCGAGGAGCCGGCGTGGCTACAGTATGCCGTACCGCCGGAGATCTCCGGCGTGGCCCGGCACTGTAGCCATGCCAGACTGACCTCGGCCACAGTGCGCGGCGCACTGTGGCCACGAAGGCCTACCTATACGGCTCAGAGACGGCGGACCCGCCAGTCAGTGAGAGCTAGAAGACGGCGGATACGCCCCGAAGGCGGCCCCGTGGGAGTCGGCTCCCCGGAGTCGGCCAGCCCCTCTCACGGGACCCACGCGCCATTAACCAGACAAGATGGGGAGTAACGACAGTGATCGCCCGACAGACGGCGGCACTGTTGCCACGACCCAATGACCGAGCCTGCGTCATCAGAAGCACGGCTACAGTGCCGGACTCGCCGGCGGGGCCCACGAGTCGGCGGAGAAGACGGCGGCCTGTGAGACAGACGGCTGGGACCCACGCCCAGCCGGATTACCATTGTATCCCCGGGGGTAGGCCTATATAAACCCCCCGGGGCACCCATGCAAAGGGTTCGCATCCATTAGCCTTAGACCAGATCATATAGGAAGAAGAAGGCTAGCCTTGCCTCCTTCCACCTCCAGAATACAGCTCTAGGAGCAACCTTGTAGTCACTACGCCTTAGTGATCATGCGGAGACCCCGCAAAGCAGCAGTAGGGGTGTTATCTCCCCGGAGAGCCCCGAAGCTGGGTAAGATTCGTCGGCGTGCATGCCTTCGCCTAATCCCGTTTCCTAGCACCGGCGACGTTCTACTCGCTCCTACCATGATAAGCCATCCTTTGGCATATGTCGCATCCAACCCGCGACACTTGTAGACTATCTTCATGCGTAACTTGGATGTTGCTGCCTGCTGCTGGTTGGAGGTGTGGTGTTTAGCCGTTTTGCTACTCTAGTTTGTGTTGGCAGGCTTTTGTCGCGTGGAGTGTTTCGAGATCGAGCACTCATGGCGGGTTTCCTCGCAATGCACCAACTGCTTCCCTCTCTTTCCCTCATCCTGATCTTGCTTTTGTAATTTATGTAGTGAACTTTGTATTTTCGTTAAATGGAAGGGGGTTGCCCGGTTGGAAAAGAAAAATGAACTTGAAACCGTGGAGAACAAGATTGACGTCATTGCTCTTAAATTTTGTCAAGTTGATAATGGACGTATCAGCTTTCTTTCCTTCGTTACACTTCCCAGTTTGCCCCGATTGATAGCAGCAGGAATGTTTGTTTAGTTTTCGACTATTCTGCTCCTGTAAGCTCTTCGATTTGATGCAATTTATCTAATTGGTGAAAAGGTCATATGGATAGAAAAAATTGCTCTATCCCAGTAGTTTCTTCCAACGGGGATCAGAACTAGGAAGATGAGCAATGATTTATTGGAACGTACGCTCTTCAGGTAGCTGTCCCACTCTCTAAATGATACCTCGAATCCTTTCACTTGAATCCAATCCAATCTGAAGATGAATTATACGTACTCCGTATCTCAGGACTGCAGCAATTCTTAAGCCTCCAGAATTCCAGATGTTGATGTCTGGTACCAATACACAGTTGTTCCATTTTCTTTCTTCTCCTTCGTCGTTGTCCGAATGTTGATGTCTGCAACGTTTTTCCAGAGCTAGATCCTTTCCTGGATGACACTACTAAAGATTGTGGTTTCTGCAACTTGTGACGATGTAAGCGAACGGGTATAAATGTTCATCTTCTTCATATGGCTGGAACAGTCCAAAGGTGCATGACATGTAAAATCACTAAACGATCTTATATTTCTTTACGGAGGAAGTACACCGCAATATAAAGCAAAAAAAAAGGAAAAAAAAAGAAAAACAGGTTCCCCAAGCCATTGCTGGAAAATATATTAGCTTATCATACAGGTTCAGACACAAGCAGGGTAAACAGCAGAGATAGAAAGAATCACAAATAAACCAATCATGGAAACTAATTAAACGGTTATATTCATCCCTGTAAATATGTCAACTGATCAATCCAGTGGCATCAGCAGTATGTATCTTTGCCAACACAAGAAAGAATGCACAAGTATCTCTGCTTCATTGCTGTATTCATTCATATGTAGGCAGCAGCCCCAACTCAACATTAACCTAGCAAAATCTGTTGAATTTTTGCATGTGAGATCTATTGGCTTGTTGTATTGCCATCAGCAGCAGAACAACGCAACTTAACTCAGCCTTGTTTAGGTGACCAATATAAATGTGAAAACTAGGATAATGTCATCATCCACATTGCTGTAAACAAAACGGCAAACCACCAAAGAGACATGTCCAAACAAGAGCAATATTTGTGTCTTCCAGAACATACCAAAAAAAAATCAACTGATATCATGCCCATGTTCAAATTTTGAAAACACAATTAAGAAGTTCGAATGTGATCACAGAACGTTCACCAACAGAAGAAGAATGCACAAGTAACTAGTATATGCTATGCCTACCCCAACTTCATCGGCGCATCTACTCTACCACTAAACTCAGCAACACTCTCATTCAACGGCAGCAGCCCAACTCAACTTTAATCCGACGGAATCTGTTGACTTTGAACTCTGATCAGCAGGATGTTCTCTCTAGAAAGTCCGTTGACTTGAACTCTGATCACCAGGATGTTTTCTCTGGGAAGCCTGATGACTTGAACTCTGATCACCAGGATGTTCTCCCTGGGAAGCCCGATGACTTGAACTCTCAGCAGAAGGAGCACGTGGGTAGATGATGTCGTAGTGATCACCCGTGTACAGCAGGGTCACGCTTGGACGGGGAACTCCAGGACCAGTGTAGATATCTGGAGCATATCCTCGTTGGAGTGATTCCACTCTGAGGGGGACCTCAAGCGCTCTGGCCAAAGCCACCATCATAACATGGTCCGCGTACACACGAGCTGGAATGACGTGCTGCAAGCACCACTGTTTGTGCAACAACAGGTCAGGTAAAATGAGTGTCGTGTATCCAACAATGGATGCACTGGAAATTCAGCACGAGGTAATGTAAGGGAGGAGGTGCTGATACTGACAACTTCCAGACTGTAATTTCCTCCGGGCCCTTGTATAATCGGTTCATACACCTCCCTGTGCGAGCATATCTGGATAGCTACTAGTAATCTGAGGAAAACAAAAACTAAGCAGTAAAATGTGTCAGAAACATGAATTGCGATGAACAGAAGGAAATGTAAGGTCAAGGGTGTTTTTTCTCACTGTCTTGCGTCGTATCATACGTGCTGAAGAACTTGAGAAGTTTCTCTTTACGGCGACTAAAAATGGCACATATCATGTCAGTGAGATGGAAAGCATTCAGTTACAATACTTTGATGGAATTTCAGAAAACCAAGAGAATCAAAAACCTGCTAGTTGATTCCCTGCTCTTCCATTTCATTACGTTCTCAATCAGCTCCTTAAATACCTGAAAGAATCAGTAACTCAATTATTCACAGTTGATAATCATTACACACCATAGGTTACAATAATACATACACAATATTGATCAATGGCAAGATATAAAGGAATACAGCTAAGACAACTCCCTGAGAAGCTTCAGTCATTAAGCATATACTATAGCATAGTAACGGAACGAGAATGGTGAGGTGACTGTACAATAATAACCAGCAGGTGTGCATTGTTGCAGTGCTCAAACAAGCATAAAATTATGTTATTTCCCTGTTATATTGCCGTTGTTCCTTTGCAAGTAAATTTCTCTTAAGGTCATTATTGTTACAATCGGGTTGTTAGCTTCACTATAAGCTTCAAATTTGAGTTTGTGCCAACATTGTGTAAAACTGTGACGGTATGCCACTACTGTTAAGCAATTGTGCATCTCCTGCAAATGACAAACAAAGATAATGAGATGCCAGATGCTACTTGAAGTGTAATGTAACCTGAATAGAATCATCATCCCTTGCAAGCATGTTTATACGAGAAAGAACCAAGTATGGAGAAGGCGAGAACTTACTCTTCTGCTCCGGGAAAACTCAGAGTCCCATTGAAGATTTGCACGTTGTGTAGACACTCTTCTAAGGAGACGGTGTTCCTCATGTGTGTCCTGCCTATCAATAACTTGCTCCTGTTGTACATTCGCGAAAACAGAGAAAGTTAAATAACTAAACCTACATCCTATGGTAAGGAAAAGAGGGGAGGACGATTACAAGGTATGAAAATATGAAGCTCCTGTAGAAACACTCCCCATCTCCAATCACCGGTCTACATTCTGAATAAGCATGAAGATGGTTTGCCTCGTCATAAGTAAGCTTATAGTGCCTTCTGACTTCAGATATGCGAAGTGTCTGCAACAAACACACAAATATAAGAATTCAAATTATGTTGAGTTAAACATGGAAACAACATATCTAAAAATGTGATGGAAATTTTGTTATTATTCAAATTTTCGGGTTTCCATGTTCTTTGGAAATGTTTGAAACCACTAGTATATAAACCCATCACTGATACTGATTGGTTGTTATTCAGTAAGAAAACAAGAAGATATCTATTAGCATGTGATAAACTTAACAAGAGTAACAGTATGATTCAGGTCCCATCAGACTATCACAACCAAGAGTTAACATACAATTTAGTATTTATAAAAGAGAACATATTCCTTCTGAATAGTTGATTGTACAGGAACCACTAATCACAGTATCTTGTGATATAGGGCTTTGATCCTGATTTTCTTGCACTTCCATTTTGTGCATGACATTAGGCAAAATGGAGACGAACCTGGTGCTTCACATGTTCTGGACATATTCCCCTTCCTTTTCCACGAAAAATCTATTTGACAGAAATGAAGAAAACGAAGTTAAATATCATACATCCTGCCAGTCTTACAATTGTACAGAATCAACAAGAAGATCGAGTATTTCAAAAGAAGAAATAGGGGAATGAAAAACGAATGGAATTAACAAACAACCAGTCCTTTTTCCTTTTCCAGGTCAAAAGGAAAAAAACAATAATGTATAGCAAGACCACAAAACGTGTGCAACCAAAGCTTCTTTTTTTGGCAACTATTTACATGAAATTATATTTTGAGACTTCTGAACCAGTTCCAGGTACCAATCAACCAAATGGCGAAACCTCTCAACCAAGTCCTAAAGTGCTTGCCGATTTTGCATGTAAATGGCAAATGATTTACAGGAATTATGCTCAGTTATGTAGTCTTGAACTAATGCCTAGATTAAAGATTCTGATAGCAGCATTTGTATACAAAGGAAGCTCATACATTCAACTTCAGGCTCTGTTACCAAAATATTGCAGTAATCAGGATATGACCTCATGATTTCCCCACATTTTACAGACAACAGTTCCAACAAGATAGCCATTTGCTTCAAAATACAATGGCAGATTGTGGAAAGACCCACGAGCAACAAGGACGTGTGTACTGCTGCCAACATTTGCCCAAGATTCCTCATATATGCTAGGATGCCACGTACTATCACTCTAACCAAGATTTCATGCCTTGATTACACTAACAGGTCCTAAATTTAACATGAACAAACAGAAACCAAGAAAACCAAAAAAACCCAGTTCTACTTTCTATGCACAAAAAAATAGGTAAGTGCAAGAATGCTCATATGGTCATACCACCCACGAATCATAAGTGAGAAGAGTGGACAAGATTCAGGCCATACCTTGCTCTTAAGCCGACTCGGGATCGATTTCCCCTTTACTAGCAGTAGTTTGTCCAGCTTGGCGCCCTTTTTCGAAAAAAGTTTGTCCTGCTTGGGTCTCACCTTTACCACAGCCTTTACTTGTGATAGTTTCTCCTGCTCAACAGAATTAGCATCAAGATCACACATTTCGGATTAGCAAAGGTGAAAAAGCTAACAAGATTGAAACATCGAGTTATCCAAATCCTTTCACTCTTGCCAATTATTCATATGAATTGAGTTTTGAGGCTTCGGAGCCAGTTTCAGCCTTTCAGGGAACAGATGACCAAAGGCAAAAGGATCCAGATAATGTACGCCAAGTCAAGTAATCCCGAGCAAACAGTCGGCTTAACTTCCCCTATAACGCCATTCATCTACACTGGAAACTGGTACATTTCGGCATCGAGATTTCTTGCGAAAATATGACAGCAACCACTGCCAAGACATGATCCCCACATCTTTCACTTGCAGCAAAAGTGCAAAACATGCTATCATACCTAATAGAAAAATCAATTAGCACAAGCCTGGACACCTAAATGTTGAACAGTTACGAATAATCACAACAAGATACCTCTAAATCTGATAGCACGCCGCAAGAAAAACTCGAGTAATAATCAGGAAAATGCCTAATCGTCAAACTGTCCCCAATATTTGCCTAAACTTGATTCCGTTTCTACTACTAAATCATCCCCAACCCCAAGATTTTAATAGACTTAGAGATCCCAATTCCACATTCCGAACAGAAAGATTGGCAACAAATCACAAGCGAGCGAGCGAACAATAAGACCATACCTGTTCCTTCCTATGCATCGCCTCTCCCGCGCGCAACGAATTGAACTGCTCAAGAGGAAACCAAGAAACGCTCAAGAACGCACTCCGGAGCGCTCCAAGAACTCCAAGAAACAACAAGAGCAGCACGTCGCGGAGGCCAATCATCACCTGCTGTCCCCATGGCCTGTTCTCCTTGCCGACGGCCGCCTGGACACCAGCTTGGGGTCGGACGGATGCGCCGCCGCGTGGGGCGCCTCCCACGTCCCCGCCACCACGGGGTCGTTCCACATCACCCGCGCGTCCCCGCTGCCCGCCGCGAGGGTCGGCTCCCCCAACTCCGAAGGCCCCGGCTCTCAATGCCGTGGCGTGGTCGAGGGAGGGGGCGGAGGAGCCGCCGCTGCCCGCGGAGCACGGAGGAGAAGGAATGACCTTGGGCGGCAGCGCCCCCTCGCCCTTCAGGTCGCCCCCCGCCGCGGCGGAGCTCGACCCGTCGGCGCCGCCTCCGGCCTGCTCGAGGCGGAGAGGCGTCGCGCGGGGAGGCGGCGGCGCAGCAGCAGCAGCGCTCGGGACGCCATTGGAGGCGCAGGGGCGGTCATGGGCCGGTTCTTGGCCGTGGTCGTCCTCGCCCGGTTGTGCTGCTCCTGAACCGGATGGTTCCATTGCGGTCGCGGCGGGAGGACCTGTGTGGCAATTCCGCAAACTCGCGAGGGCCTGGAGAAGAAACGTGTGCAGGGTGCGGGATGGAAAAGGGGAGAAGGTTTCACGGCTATTTATTTGGAAACCCCGAAGGCGGTTTGCTCCCTTAGAAGTTCCTGTTTTGCACACAGGTCCCGTGGAAAACAAAATGCGATAAAATAAGGAAAGTAAATATAGTTTCCTTCCATGATTGAATATTTTGTGGCAATGAGTTTTTCTAAAAAATATATATCAAACTATAACAAAGATTCACTGAAAGTACAAAACACTCCAAACATAATAAAAATTGCATCGAGGTCCATGGACAACCGAACGCATTGTTGTGGTCAAAACAAGCCGTCGCCGCTCCCATACAGGAGCCGATTTGACCTTGTCGACGAAAGCTGGGAAGTCTTCGTGCACGTGCCCCTATGGACCAGCGTTCGGGAGCCGCAGTCGTCGTCATTAAATCTATGAATCAATATGAAGAACCTGACACCAAATCTCGTCATTGTGTATGCACGACGAGAAACCCCCCAACCTCGCCGCTCCGAGGAGCTGGCAGAAATCTACGCCGGAGCTCCGTCTAGTCCGTCCCTACGAACAAACTTGAGGAGGATCCGAGCCCGAAAGACTGACTCGAAGAATAAGTTGTGTCTACTCTTTATACTAAATTCTATACATAACTAAAACAAATGATTTTTATTGACCTATTTCTCTCAACATGCAACCATGTGGTCACAATATGTCAGGCCAACTTCAACGCGCTGACGCAAATAGACGTGGAATTGGTCCGCATTTTGTCGGTTTGGGTCGATTGTACACTAATAAAAAAATGATAGTCAAAACTGTGGCGCGTCCTTTTCAATCAACGCCGCCACTATATTTTTAAAATAGTGGTGGCGTTGGACTATTTGATACGTCAACCCTTCGTGTTCGCGTTGGAATTCTTTTGCATGCCATTTGTGTTATTTGCATTTTTTTTCTTTAAGCTTTACTTCATTATGGCGTGGCATGTTAGGCCCACGACAGCACTAGTCCATCTCATATCACTATCCCTCTCAGTAAAAAATCTAGCATTCTGATCTCCTTCTATCTTTTTCACCCTCTCTCTCTTGACCAATGCCGAACCACGCCGCTAGTCATCGCCGGACCAAGATGCACATCGTCACACCGCCAGAAAGGGTCACCTCGGCAGCAGGGGAGATCCCCTCCCCTCGCGCCTCCCTTGTCTGCGGATGCCATGGAATCTGTGGATTTAGTTGATTTCTGTAGAATATTAGTAGCCTTGCAACTAGATTTAGTAGTGTAGAATGCGAATATACTTAGTAGAATTCAATTTAGTAGTGTACGACCAATTTTATACTTAGTGTAGAATTTTTTTTAAGTGTTGAATATGTTTTAGAGTAGAATCGGATGATCGTATTTTGTGTAGGTTTTATGTTTTAGGGTAGAATTCGATTTAGTAGTGTACAATCCAATTTTATACTTGGTGTAAAAATTTTGTAGTGTTGAACATCTTTTAGTGTAGAATCGGATGTTCGTCTTCTGTCTTGATTTTATGTTTCAGGTAGAATCCGATTATACTTAGTAAATTCGATTTAGTAGTGTTTTTGTGTAGAGTCCGGTGATACGCTTTTGTGTAGATTCCAATAATACGCTTTTGTGATGAATGCTTTTGTGTAGAATACGTTGAATTTTTTGGTACTGTACAAATTGCTTTAGTGCAGAATTTTATCAATTGATATGCTTTTTTAAGAATTGTGCCATTATCATCATGTCAATTGTGCAAGTTAAGGTGTGCTAGCAGCCTTGCAACTGGCGATCTGTTCGGCATCTATTTCCAACAGTGTTATGTTTTCAGCGGTAACAAACCTTCTTCTCTAACAGGATATGTCTATTTTTTTTCTTTTTAGATATTATCATTAATGACTAGATGGATGGAATAGTTTTCTCGCCCATAATCAGCTTCTCCTTACGAGGAAGAAGACTCAGGGTCAACACGAATGATGACAAGGAGGACCCATTTGATGATGCAGTCTTTGCCCGAAGAACTAGGGTTGGCGAGGATGAGACCGACAACCTCTTCGACTGACTTCCGCCACGTGATATCTATGTCGGGGTGCCATTCATAACCCGTCTGATAAGGATCAATGTTACTGATCAACATCTCATGGTATGTTACTTAAAGGTTTTTATCTTATTCCAGAAATTTGCTTAGTGTAAAATCCAAGGATATGCTTAGTGTATAATCTGATTGATATGCTTAGTGTAGAATTTGATGATATGCGAATTAAAGTGTTATGCTTTTCTATTTTTTTAGACAATTATGCTTTTTGATAATTTATCTTTTCTTAAGTAGGTATTTTAGAATCTCTAAAAAAAGAAGTTTCTTTTGAGAAACTCTGAAAAATAATCACTCCCTCTGGTTTTATGTACTCCGCATATTAGCTTTGGCTGAAGTCAAACTTTATAAAGTTTTGACCAAGGTTGTAGAAAACAATATGAATGTTTACAGTAACAAATGTATATGATGTGAAAATAAATGATGAATCCAATGATATATATTTTGTTGTCTATATGTTAATATAACGTCCGAAAATACTTGTATTAGAAATCAATTTTATTCATTTCTAGGACCAGTATTTGGGGATGGGGAAAGTATTTTTCTATATCTCTACTCCTAATGGACGACTTGGTGAATAGTTTGCGCGGTTTAATTTCGCTGGTCTTTTTCGTCATCCTCCCACCTCCGGGTTTTTTCGTCATCCTCCCACCTCCGTTAACTCGCAACCCTCCCACGAAAAAACCCTACCAATTCCCCGTCGTTCCTCCTGACCTAGCGATTCCTCCAGATCCCTTCGCTGCCAGCCCCCGACCTCCTCCCCGGCGGCCGCCCCATCTCCTCCCCAGATCCTGGCTCGCCCCGCCCCCACCTTCTCCCTCACTCTCGGCACCGCCCGACCCCCAACCTCCCTGGATCCCGGCGTCGCCCCGCCCCCACCTCCTCCCTCGCTCCCGGCCGCCCATGCCCTCCCGGCCTCCTCCCGGCGCACATGCCACCGCCCCTGCTCCTCCCTCCTCCAGGAGGGAGCACCGCCGCCCCTGTTCTTCCTTCCCCCTGCCGGCATGCGCGTCGCCGCCCCTCTGGGCGTCGTTGGCATCCTGCTCGAGCTCGTGGGCCCGAGAAAGATGGAGACAATGGATGATGGGAAGGAGCAGCGGCTGCCTCATGATGACCTCGTGGGAGCAGACGGTGACAAAGACCATCAATGAGGCTGCTACTGGTATGTGCTTGATTTACAAATTGTGAGGAATTGAGGTTGAATACCAATATACACACATACAGCAGCAATAACAACGGCCTTGTAGCTTCAGGTATGAGATTAAGAAGGCTCACAATTTTTGCCTAATTGTAGTTTAATGCTGAAGGGTTCATTAGCTGTGTGGAGACCTTTTATTATGGTGATGATGACAAACAAGATCAAGCTGTCAATTTTGAATTAAAGAAGGATCATTTGCAAAGAAGCTTGCGAGGAGTTGTCAAAATTTTGATTATAATGCAGGTATGCATTCTGATTTTGTGAAGTCTAATTTATTCAATATATAATGCAGGTATACATTGTTAACTTGATTCTGTGCTTTAATTCATAGCATCTTGGTGGAGGCTCTATGGAACTGAAGCACCAGCTCTACAAAGGATGGCTGTGAGAATCCTCTCATTGACATCAAGTTCTTCAGTCTGTGAAAGGAATTGGAGTACCTTCAAAAATGTTAGTCTCCTGACTCTCTAATCTCACATCTAGCTTGATTAGTCCGTCACATGTCAAAACATTCCATGTTCTTAATCCTTATGTTTTTTCCCGTTCTAGATACATACGAAGAAAAGAAATAGGCTAACTACAGAACGTCTAAACTCTCTTGTGTTCATACAATTCAACTCGAGAATGATGGCCAAGAAACAAATGACCAAGGAGAAGAAGATCACTGATGTCCTCTTATCCGCTGAAACTACTGAAGCTCAAGGTTTTCTTTTTGAGGGCGGAGATGATTATGCAGAAGTCATCTATATGGATAAAGATGAGGAGGAGATGAATAGTATAGGGATGCTAGGGAGTGGCATTGGAGAAGCAATGGGAGGCGATGAACTGCTCGAGCCACATAGAAGTGCGAGACCAAGACAACTTTATGAAGAAGAAGAATTTGATTCTGAAGAAGAGGAGTTTGATGATGAGGAGGAGATGCATTCAGATGAGGAGAATGGCTATTGATAATTGAGGAGACCCAAATGAACATGTGTCTTTTCTTAAGTACTTTTTATATATATTATATCTTTATGTCATTGAGTCGACCCGCTTGTGTGTGCGTCCATGTGGAATTCCCCTTTTTGACTTGTGAGAGAAGTCTTCCCAATAAGATTCTAGGAATTAAAGAACTTCATTTTGATGTGTGAACTGTTGAACTCACAATTTATAATGCTATGCCAATTGGGTTTGTGTGATGTTTGCCTCTAATCTATTTGAATATTTGATATTTCTATGGGCGTGCTGCCCCATTGAATAGACTATATTTAGTTCTTCACATTGCCTGATGTATGTTATTTTTATCACCACATTGTCTTTCTAACCTGCTATGGTACAAAGTCTATCCTTTTTATCACCACATTGTCTTTCTAACCTGCTATGGTACAAAATCTACCCAAATAATTATCCTCCTAACCTGCTACCGTACGAAACGCCTTGGGCCGCCTAGGCAGGCAAGGCGCTAGGCATAGGGTCACCGCCCGCCTACTGCCTAGCGCTTTTTCCAACCTTGGTTTATGGTACCCCTTTTTTCTTATGTTCATGTGTACAAGCAACTTCACAACAAAATTTATATGTGTGGTTTGTTTTGCCTTCTTTGATTTTGCTAAGGAGTGGAGCATGGAGGAGGGCTCTGGGTGACGGCGGCGCATGACAAAGGGCTCTGGATTGTGGCGGGGAAGGAGCGGAGGAACTGTGCATCCGGGAATGTCTTGACCGCCGATCCTATCTGTTGGTATACTGTCTGACAGGTGCCACAACGGCCTTGTAGCTTCAGGTATGAGACTAAGAAGGTTCACAAGTTTTGCCCAATTGTAGTTTATGGTACCCCTTTTTCTTATGTTCACGTGTAGAAGCAACTTCACAGCAAGATTTATATGAGTGGTTCATTTTGACTTCTTAGATTTACAAATTGCTAAGGAGCGGAGCATGGAGGAGGGCTCTGAGTTGTGATGGGGCATGGCGTAGGGCTCTGGGTTGTGGCGGGCAAGGACCGGAGGAACTGTGCATCCGGGGATGGCGTGACCGCCGATCCTATCCGTTACACTGTTGTCTGACAGGTCACATGATCACCAAGACATGTGATAGCATCTTCAGGCCCAACTCTCACTCTGCTGTCGCCCATTCAGCGCACTCACCGAGGCTAGGGGTGGATGGTTCTCTGATGCTGGCACAACTAGAGACAGCAAGAAGCAGATGGAGGGAGGGCTATCATGTTGAAGAAGACGCTGGCACCCCGACGAAATGCGGTTTCTCGGAGCTAGCGGGAAGGAGGCCGATGGCTTCCCGTTGTAGTAACGCGATGCTGAAGCAACAACACACCAGGTTCTATTCTTTTTTTTAAGATCACACCACGTTCTATTTGTAAACCATTTGTTCACTACCAGTAATTACTAGAGTATGTGAACAAAATCTGGTGTGAACAAAATCTGAACTGTAATTTGTGATATTTGAGATGTCTATAAGTGTACAAATAGAAAGGCGCCAATTCAATTGATTGTCATATTCAGAAAAGTATATATGTGTGCAGTGGCTTCTATCTCAATTTTTTTATGTTGTTTGTGTTTGAATTAATTAGGACTTTGACCATCGTGTTTATTCAACCTTCAAGGTGGTTAGCACTCAGCAAACTATTAGTATTCTGTTGGTACCTCGTTTTTCTCAAGCTCTGAAGACATGCACAAGAATAGGTATGGCTACATGCTTTCTATATCTGTCAGCTTCATAAAGCATTTTGAAGGGGTGCATCTTGTTGGAGAGGTCTGGTATGCATATTTAATCAAAGAAAACATAAGTCTTTTTATGTAATAAAGATTTATGAAAATTTGGACTTTAGATTGTATCAGGGACAATTTTCATGATAAATTACACGAAGTTTGTATCTTGGGACATCTTCATACCGACTTATGTTTAATATTAGGATATGTCCGCTCATGTGCCAGTTTTGAGGTTTTGTTAGAAGTTCACGGTCTGTTCTTAGTTCCTGCATGTGTTTTCACCTTTCTGTAGAGATTTGAGTATAACTTAAAGTTCTAGATGTATATAAGCTTGTGAGTTAACTAAAGCTCACTTGATGGTTCTAACTAAATTCTGCAAAAATATGACCATGACAGAAAGAGAAATGGAGGTTTAGAGGCAGAGTGGATGCCTGCATCAACAACTTTATAGATTGAACTACACTTTGCTAGATGACTCAAATTTTAGAACGTGAGCATTATTTTTTGTAGAATTTAGTTAACAATAGAATCAAGTCAAGCTTAAAATAAGAGATCTACTCTCGGATATTGAATTTAATCCCTTTCTTGCAAAAGCACCAGAGATGAGTGAGGAGGTTATTCAATATTGAATTTAATTCCTTTCTTGTACCCATGATCGATCTACTTCCATACTACAAGCTTGCACCTGATCAGGTTTCTAACTTAATTCAGTTTTGTTAGATCCGTCGATGATGTAAACAACATATTTCAAGATATGATGGTTGGTACTTCCAGTTTTGCTGTACTCTGTCATTTGCAGTTGTGGAAACGACAATGCTCTATTTGCTTATTTAAGATCATGGTGATCATTTTTGCTAGCAAATGTGTATTTTAATTTTCTCCCCTTATTGTTGCAGGTTAGAGTGCAGCTTTCAGATAATTTTCTTCCCTCGGGATATTTGAAGACTGTTTGTTACCCATCAAGTTCAGGAAAACCAAGGGTATCATATGAATTGGATTACGTAAAAGACAAAGAGATAAAAGGTACGTGGTTGCATTCATATAGACACTGATTTATCCTTACTAGGGCTTAATCAGGTCATGTATGGTTCATGAATCTGCTATTGATTTACAATTTTTTTAGAAGTTTCTAGAACATAGGTCCAGCATGTTCGATTAGGAGGGTTGCATTGCTCTGAATGTATGAATTAAGGATGCCCCGATGTTTTGAGTTTAGATGTGATAATTTAATTTCAAAAAAAATCATAGATTTGTGCAGTAGTGGCATAGTTGTGACGCCTCTATAACAATTCTATAATTGAAGGGGTATTTTATTTACTATCTCCTCTAACTAAATTATTTTGTGGTTTGCCTAAAAAAATTATGGAGTTTTTTTTTTCAGAATTATGTTATCTATCTTGCGCCAAATTAACCACTTCTTTCTGAACTGTAGAGTCCACTATGGTTAATTTTATTATCATAGCAAAAGAAATCCAGTTTAATCATGATATCATGACCATGTGAACTAGGTATGCAAGGTTATTTCTTTGACTACTATGCTGCCAAACAGGAAGCTACACCGGTTGTTTCTTTGGCAATTACAAATCAGCATCCATCATCTACAGACACCAGAGGAATATGTTGTTGGAGAAGGTGCAGCGTTGCGGTGAGCAGCAGGTTGTGTCGTCGTGGTGGTCACCCTCGGCTACGATGGTGTGCAGTCCTTGGCACCGGGAATCGCCCTGGGATGTCGTGGAGGGGAGAGGAGGGGGTGTGGCGTTGAGAGCAAGGTGCGAGCTAAATGACGTGGCGTCGAGGGGAGGCGACAGTGAGAAGCCATGGTGGGCAGAGCACGCCAGGGAATTGATATGTGAGTGTGACCGTTGCAACGTGCGATGAGTGAGAGGGTGAATTGTTTTTTTTAAGGTAAGAAGAGAAGGATCGGTTGTTTGCTTTCAAGGGAAAATCGGTTGTTTGCTATGAGAGAAATGTCATATACTTCGGTATATAGAGAAAAATCTCACAAATCCTAACAAGTCATTTCTAGCAGCTCACTAGCAAGTCATTCAGTTAAACAACTATCTACCACATTGTTTAATCTGGGGTTTACCCGATGCCAAGTGTACTATATTGCTAGATTTAATTTAACCGATGTGTTGCTCCGTATGTATCTCGGCATAAATGGTTCATCAGGATTTAATATAGTGATCTTACTTCTGTTGCTTCCTGGTGAATATAAATTATATTGCGTTTTCATGGAAGTAGGAACCCGTAGTTGTGTAGTAGGTCGCGGAAGAGGCAGCCAACGAGTGCGGGCTGGTTGGGAAGGTGATGCCTGCGATTGCAACCATGCCGGCGGGCAGGGAAGGGTCTACGGTGTCCGTCATGGTGTTTTCGAGGGAGAGCAAGGCATCCACCATCGCACAGCCGAAGAAGACGAAGCTTGCGTCGAGGTTGGCCACCGTGGCTGACGTGAAAGCTAATGGACCTTATGGCCGGTGACGGGTCCGCCAGTGCCGCACTGTCTCTGAACTTGGTGGAGACGTGGAAGGAGAGCGGTGGCGCCGTGAAGACCTCGGCGTCTGCTGCCGCGACCACGACCATGACCATTGCGTCGGTAAGAAAGTTGCTAACTGTATACATATCCCTAGGTTCAGAAACATTTTGATCTAGAAAAATTGTGAACCTGAGTTGTACTTTGTCTGCAACGATGTACGTAGAGCGGTTACTGCTACACTTACCAAGCCAGTGATATTGAGAAGCACATTGAGAGATTTTCCCAGAAATCATATGCCGTGAAGGGTTCCGATGCGAAGTTGCTGAAAGGGACCGTAAACATAACGCACGCCTTTTTTCTTGCTTTCCAGAAGACAAGGAACATGACACAATATTTTTCTGGATTTCCAGAAGACAAGGACGAGGACCACAACAAACATCCTGTACTGTGCTTGCCATGTTAAAATTTATTCTAGAGTCTTTTTTATCAGATTGAGTATGTATTTGGTACTGCTGGTTTGATTTCAAGAGATGTCCTATTGTACAGGAGTTGGAAGACAAAAGTACTGATGCAACCATGGAAGGGGTGGAAGGTAAAGCCATTCTGAGGGATATATGAACAACAAAGAACTTATTAACCTTTTTTAAAAAACTTGATGATGAATTGGTTACTATAGTCCCGTCAAAATAATTACCATATGTGAAGAATATTTGAAAGATCCGTTTTGGAAGTGAGCTTATTTTGGAAGTATCATTAAGAATTTGGTGGCAACGTACGTTTAATAAATTCTTTTTTGTGTGTGGCAGTGGTGTTTTCCCATCACACTATCTAAGCATGTCTTTATGTACTGATTCTGGATATACCATGATGAATAGTTTCTAATTTCTTTCAAAAGTTGCTTTCGGAAAATATTTGACGATGGTTTTTTCTCCCAACCTGGCAAGGTATTTTACTACCTATATTAATTACTGGAAGGTGTGATTTTGCTGGAAGGTTCACTTGGTACTGATTGCCATACCTACACTGGGGAATCCTTTGCCCAATTTGCAACTGGAACGTGAAACATTCGGAAGGTATGCAAACATGTATCATTGTTTCATGGGAAATGGTATAACCATGGAACAATAGTGCATATATTGAGTGTTGTATCATATTAGCACCCTTTCCATTCTGGACACCTGTCTCTTTGTCATAACGTGGATATAGTGTGATGCCTATGGGAAGAAGTGGTGCTTTGATTTTTTAAATTTTTTTTTGAGGAGCCCCCAACTATCAGGTACTAAATGGAGAAAAGTTCAGAATATTTGAACATGCGATGGCTGTATGATATGTGTGTAATCCCTTCATAAACTATGTATAAACTTCAAATAATACCTATATCCGCAATGATCTCGTCGGCAACTCCTCAACGGGGATCAGCGCCGGCTCAGGTTATCGGCGTGCGGCTACTGAAGGGGATCGTCGTCGGATCCTGGACGTGATCGGCGGCTGGTCCTCAAAGGGATCAGGGGATCGGCGCACGGCTCCAGAAGGGGATCGTCGCCAGATTCTGAACGTGATCGGCGGCGGGTCCTAAACGGATCGGCGGCGTCTCCTGAAGCGGATCGTCCGATGGAGGGCAGCGGCTTTGATGTGCGAGGGCGGCGGCGAACGAGGGCAGAGAGTCGTGCATGCGAGTGGTTCTCGCTCAAGGGCACGAGACCTCGCTCGTACGTGCGCGCGATTGGGTTTGGTTTTTTCGCTGGTTAATTTTCGTAGTTTTTTTACTACGTGGGGGCATCGCTACGAGGTTTTTTTGGTTCGCGGTTGGCCACCGTAGCCGGCGTGAAGGCTAACGGACCTTAAGGCCGGTGACGGGTCCGCCACTGCCGCACTGTCTCTGAACTTGGTGGGGACGTGGAAGGAGAGCGGTGGCGTCGTGAAGACCTCGGCGTCTGCTGCCGCGACCACGACCATGACCATTGCGTCGGTAAGAAAGTTGCTAACTGTATACATATCCCTAGGTTCAGAAACATTAGATCTAGAAAAATTGTGAACCTGAGTTGTATTTTGTCTGCAACGATGTACGCAGAACGGTTACTGCTACACTTACCAAACCAATGATATTGAGAAGCACATTGAGAGATTTTCCCAGAAATCACATGCCGTGAAGGAGCGAAGTTGCTGAAAGGGACCGTAAATTCATCGAGTTTTTCACAACATAATGATGTCAAAGCGATGATATCTCATAACAAACCCAAAAAGGATGCCAATTTAAATGTTATCACACAATGTTATTTTTCAATGTTATTATCAATATTTTCTTTGTGAAATTGTCTTTTGTATTCAACTAATTTGTCTCATTTTGTTGTCTAAGTTGGCTCACTTTTTTATGATGTCGACAGACTATGTTTGTACCTCTAGAGATATTTCAGTCATCGAATCAATCATGTCTGCCCCCAAGAAAACCTTGTTCGTGGACATTTGAGATGCCTTATTATCAATCGACGATTTGGAATGCCTTTTGAAAGATGATATGTTCTTACACAATGGTGTAAGACTAATTGCATAAACTTTGTAATTAATAATTG
>NC_041391.1:89003648-89012374 GCF_002162155.2 Triticum dicoccoides | reverse complement strand
AATGTTGACTATAAGTGATATGTTTTTACACGATGGTGTAAGACCAATTTAACATGTAACTCTTGTAAACTCTTATTTAAGAGCCCGTGGCAACGCACGGGCACTCTACTAGTAAGATTTAATTTAGACAAATCTAATATGCGGAGGGAGTAAGAAGTGTAAACAACCCGACCCGTCTTTCAGAACCTGGGCTGTAACAAGCCCGGCCCACAGCGCCCCACTGTGAGACTGAGAACCCGAGAACCACACCGGACACACCTCTCAGCCCCAGCGACCAAATCCGCCACCGCGCCGCCGCCGCCGGAAGGAAGGAAGAGAGCCCCGCAGCGCGCGATGAACACCGACATCACCGCGTCGGTGAAGCCGGAGTACCCGGTGGTGGACCGGAACCCCGCCTTCACCAAAGTCGTCGCCAACTTCTCCACGCTCGACTACCTCCGCCTCTCCACCATCTCCGCCGTCTCCGTCACCGTCGGCTACCTCTCCGGTACGTCCTCCTAGCCCCCAACCTTCTCCCCGCAGGACTACCCTCTCCACTTCGCTCCCAGTGGCTCAGATCCTCGTCCTCGGGCGGTGCTCGCAGGGATCAAGCCGGGGATCCGCGGGCCGTCGATGGTGACGGGGGGCCTCATCGGCGTCTTGGGAGGGTTCATGTACGCCTACCAGAACTCCGCCGGACGCCTCATGGGGTTCTTCCCCAACGAGTCCGGGGTCACGCGCTACAAGTACAAGCTGTAGTAGCCTAGTAGGAGGAGGCGCCATTTCTCCTCGCTTCGCTACCGCAAAAGTGTTACATATTTTCATCTTTCTATATCTAATCTCGTGTGAGCTGCACTTGGTGTGGGCAATGCAATGGTCTTGGTTGAATAATTGTTGTACCTTGCTGCAAACTAGCGAGGGATTCATGCTATGATTTTACTCGTCTTGTTATGACCGGATCATAATTTGGTCGCCATTTCGGTGAACTTCTTGAATTGGGGAAATGTTGTGTTAACATGGATCTTAGTACCAGTTAACTCTCTATACACGATTTTTTTTCCATGTGATCTGGGAGGTTGCGATATTCGATATATAATGCTTCTCGCATTGTCTTCGATCGATCCAGTCAGCTGAATTTTTGTGTGTTTGGATTTCCTTCGGTTTGTTCCGCCTGGTCTGGTTTTCTTCACCCCGGATGCACATTGCGCAGTGAGGCGGTACAGGGGAGGCGGTACCGAGGGTGAGGGGATTACATCTGCACTGCTTCCCACTATTTCCTGCTGCTCCAGGGTTTCGTGCTACTTCCCCGGGGGTTTGGATTGCCCTCGGCGGGTGCTGCCCGTCGATTCACGTAGTCGGCTTCTCTTCCTCCCCTATTTAGATCGGGTGGCGGCGCCGTCGTTGGCATCGAGGTGGGTGTTGAGCGAGTGATGGCTCTCAACGCGCCTCCCGTATTCGCCGATGCCAACAAGCCCAGCTCCCTCCGGCCACCAGCAGGTAGCACCTCGCGAATTATTTTCCCTCTCTTAAAAAAGGTGTGCAAGGGGTTTGATATTCAACCTTAATGATCCTTGTTTACATTAATATGGTTAAAGCCCGTCGATGTAATACGAGCGAACTATTAACTTTGTCATCCACATTTCTTTTAGAGAGTTGACATCTGAGTTACAGAGTCAGAAGACCCCCATTTCGGACTGGTACACCTTATTATGGCTGAATCTCACCAATTCTGGCCACATTGGGGAGCATAATTTCAATGAAGCGTCCTTTTCACCATGTTATGATAAGAACTTGAAAAATCCACTCCATAAATCGGTGTTGGCTATTTGTTTGGAGGGTCTGTAGAAGTTCTGCTTCTGACTAATTGGAACTTGGCAGAAGTTGGTACAAGCAATCCTTGAAACTGTGTCCAAGATTGGTTTCGAATCCTGCTCAGAAGCGACCACATGCATAATTGCTATTCCTTGTGCAGTGCATATCAATAACAGTGTGGTGTAGCTATCTTATAATTTATCTTTGTTGTTTTTTCACTTTTGCTGATTTTGTTTGTGGAGTAGCTGGTAATATTTGTTTTTTTAACCTTTTTCTTTAGTTTTGAATACGTAGGTTCATTATTTTTCTTTTTATTGATGCAAAAATTCATATGTAATTGCTACCACAGGTTTGCTGCTAGATGACCTTCTTGGTGCTGAAACAACAAGCAGCTGCAGCTGCTGCTACATGCAAGCTGGAGGAGCACCTGGCATATTTGCTTACAATGATGAACAAACAGGGCAAATGACTACAGAAACAACTGCGGATGGAGAAGTGGTTCTTGGAACCCCAGTTGCTTCTCCTGTTAGATAATGGGGATGTGCATACTGATATCAGCCCTGAGAATGCTGTGGTCCAGGGACAGAGGTTTGCATTACTTCTGTCCTAGACTTGTGCTGCCATCTTTCTTTGCACGGTCTTCTGTTCATAATAAATGTGATCTACCATGTGTTTCGAACTTAATTTTTTTGTGTGCGCAGAAGATCGAGCAAATGTGTTGATTACTTGGTTGAAGCATCTGCTGCAGAGGTTGGGGCGATCACTGCTACTTTAGCTGCTATAAAGGCGACACAAGTTAAAGGTGAGATGGAGCATTTTACCATATTGCTTTGCCTGTAATAACCAATATAGATTGATGTAGTTTCATGGAACATACAGAATTCTGTCGCCATGTTGAGTTTTACTCATGAAAGTTGAACTTTTCTTATCCTGTTAGATTTCTTCTTTGCAAGTTCTAGGAATTTAGTTCAATGGTAGATGAATCTTTAGTTGATCAACAAGTGAAATAACCAGCGAAATTAATGTTGATTGGCATAACTGTTCTTATATGGGGAGATTGACTGTTACCCTTGTGTCTAACTGCTTTTCAGCTACGTTATGATTAATTAATTAATCTCATTATTCTCTCTCCACCCCACCCAGGGGCCTGGCTACATGGTGATGGTGAGGAACGGCAAAGAAATCTATGCATGAGGTTTATTTTGAATTTCCAGTGTCTTTGAGAAGGATTAAACTTGTCTGTCGTTGCACCGTTACCTGGTACTAGCATGCATGGTGATCTGTATGTATGTAAGCTGTTGTTGAACCAGAAGCAGTAAGCTGGTTGCTGCCTTCATGTTTGAGTTCTTTATATATGCAAGTCGAGCAATTGTCAGTTGGGTGAAGGTACATGCTCTGTAAAATTGTTTGCTCCGATTTTTGAAACAATGTTCACCGTATGATCCTAACCCTAACTGTTCGCTAAAAATGTGAATCAACAAAGACTTGTCCTTTCTCATCTCTGACTAGTTGATGCCACTCCTCGGGCATCGTGCCATTTGTTCCTGCGGTGCCCACTGGCGGAGCCAGACGGACGGCATGACATTGCTGGGGGCATTGACCATTTGGACATTTGAGGTGGTTGCAAGCCATTCAGCTGCACCATTTCACGTTAATAAAGCAACCCAACTCAGCAAAGCTTTTCGCCACACCTTCAAGAAAGAAGAAAGCTATATTTAGCGTGTTCAACATAGCAGCACTCATCCATTGCCGTTACTCCCAAATGGCCATGGTAGGGGGGAACTGTGTCATCCAGTAATGAAGAGAGACATAGTACTGATCGGTCACCGCTCCCTAGACATAAGATCTTAAGAAGCTGCATGATATGGCAGTTCTGACAGTGAAGGTTGTTGTCTCCTCTTTTTTTACCACTCTGCTTAGCTACAGAGATGCAGATAGAAAAAATTTAAATCAGTGGGGGGTGAAAATACTTCCAATCAACTTGCAACCTTCTGGATGTATTTCCACTGGAACAATTCATGTCAGGACAGAGTACAAACTTGGGCATACTACAAATCACAAGGTGAAACTCTACCCAACGGAACTCGCATCCTGCTCATTCTAATGACAAACAAGGGATGTATCTTCTCCTGGATTCGGTCACCTTCATGATCACCGTGTCATCGTCATGTCTTTTGAGAAACACAATTTTAATCTATTGTGACAGCACCATGGGGCATATAACATCAGCCGAGATGTAAAGAAGCTGAAAACTCAACCAGACGCAACACTAATACTTAATTCAAGCAAGTCACCGGCAAATCCAGTACGCACAGACCCCTTCACAATGGAAGAACCTACACCACACAACCCATTTCTGCATCTCAGCCGCCGGAACGTAGTCCTAGATACCTGCGGCCCCGCGGGGCATCAATTTCATCAGTCAAACCAATTTGTACAATTTATTCATGGAAAAGCCGCTAAAGTTATGTATCAGGATGACACAAACATTAAACATTAACTTCACTACAGTACTATTGAGGAAATTGTGCGGAAAAATTCAGAAACTGAATCGTCTCAGCATTATTGGACAGAACCAACATTAGAAATAGAGAGCAGCTATAGGAGGACGGTTAAAAAAGAATTATGCTACACCTTCAACTCTTATTGCTGGCGTATTCTCAAGTTTTTGGCCACATCTGGTATTCTGGTCTCAGTAAAGGCTAAAAGACAAGTGGTTCAAATCACCCCATTATAGGGAAATACTGGACATCCTAGCTTATCGAATCATTTGAAATATGCCTTGTTATGGCATATGAGGGGCTCATGGAGTAGCAAAGCCGAACCGTCTCGTTTCTAGCTTATAGACATACTGTTCAGAAATAGATACTCCCTCCGTTCGAAAAAACTTGTCCCAAGCTTGTCTCTCAAATGGATGTATCTAGCACTAACTTTGTGCTAGATACATCCATTTGAGGGACAAGGTTTTTCGATGGAGGGAGCATGAGCTAGCCAGTCGCTAACGGATCAAATTTAGTTACACTTGGGCAGTAAGCCTCAAGTGAGGGGTCCTGCATGATCCTACTAATACTCTAATGGAGACACCTCCTTCAGACAAAATAGATGCCATCTTTATTTACTCTCCACAACATCAAAATACTTACTTCAACTATTTCTATAGCATCTCTAATATAATTAATACTCCCTTCGTCCGGATATACTTGTTGAAGAAATGGATGTATCTGGAACTAGAATACGTCTAGATACATCCATTTCTCCGACAAGTATTTCCGGTCGGAGGGAGTATTTAACATGCCAGTAAAAAATGCAATTCATGACCAAAGCAATATTTATGGTAGAATCTAGCCATGCCATTTTGATCATGTGTTCAGTATAAAGTGCTAAACATCTAACGTGGCAGAAAGTGGAGAACATACAATGCCCAGCATAGCTACATATACCTTGGACCAGACAAGATATGTTAGTGGATGGTGGCCAATTACATATGCAAATTAGATAGACGGTGAGAGATGCTGATCGTTTAAGCAAACCGACTATCACAAGAATTATGATCCAGTAAAATTTCAATAGCCGCAAGCAAAAAGATACTAATTGGTAATATAAAGTTTAAAGAAAGCATGTTCTACAAGTATTTTGGCAGTTATTAGTTCACTAGGTACCATAATGGTCCAAGATAAGCAGCAATGTGAAATGACATAGTCATAAGCCCATTTAAATAAAGTGTGAAGCAAATGTTCATGTATTGTCAGTTATAAACTACTTGCACAAAGGAAACTACATAAAAATAACACTAGGACTAGATAGATGCATAACCCCAAAAAACTAACCAAAGGCATGTAGCGACTGGTAGTAAAAAACAAAAAGGAAATCAAATGCAGAACACGAAAGAGGATGCATTTCATTATGCTAACAGTTAACATATGCACGAAAAGCGGAAGGGTCTCAAGTCATCAGTTCATCTTAGGAGCTAGAGGGAGAAGAAACTACACTAACAGAAGGAACCAGGTGAGAATTAAGGTGGTAACTGAAAGCAAGGCAACTGGATGAACAAAGAAGGCAAACAAAAGAGCACATCCAATAGTGAGGGGCGTACAACATCAGCAAATAAAAGAGAAGGTAGGTGGGTGAAGGCACGTGAAAGGGAATATAGAGTTGCTGATGAAGGCACAAAAGGATGAGGAAGCTGGGCCTGGAAGAAAGATAAAAAATGCAGCCTGCCATGAAAGCGGGATAAGAGGTGGCCAAGCAGGAAACATCTTAGTCCTCGCTTATAATTGGATACTTGAGAAATGGCAGTAAAAAGAAAAACAATACATTAAGAAAACAGTACTGATACCTCAGCATACATGCAGAAGATATGCCTACCTGCTCAATCAGTACACCACGGCAGCATACATAGCCAGATAATCATCTTATGTATTCTGCAAAAGACCAGCCCCATCATGTCCACCACCAATGTCTGTTTCTGCAAGCATAAGAAGTAATCAAGTCAAGCAACCAATGACATTCCAACAAAAAACCAAATAGATACGAGGAGGCATCAACAATATGTTTAGATAAACTCACAATAGCTGTTTGGGAAACAATATCAGTTTTATACCAGATTAGGAATGGATAAACAAAACCAAGCCTACTGTCAAATTTAATGAACATTTCGAAAAAGTATAAGCTGATTACTATCTTAAAAATGATTAAGATGCACACTCAAGATTATTAACTGGTCAGAAGAGGCAATTTATCCAGAATAATTAAGCTCATTTCATGGCACATCAGAATAAACAAAATATAGGTATACTGATAAATCCTAGCAACAAAATAACAAGACTATTCAAATTTAGATTATCTTCAAATGAATTTAGCCTAAAAAATCATACTAAGAAACCATAGCAATAAAAGTGATCAAGACTATTCAGATTTATATCATCTTAAAATAAATTTAGCCCGAAAAAAGAAATGATCTCAGTTTATTTGTTTTCCCTGGTACAAATGAATTTGCTACTCGTGCTAGGGACTCTCCTTAAGTGATAAAATGAAAAGTTATTCAGCAATATTGACTGAATTTAGTAGCAAGATTAACAGGGAAAATAAATATTGAATGAAGGAAATAGGATGAGCTTGAAGCTTCTAACTGTACCAATTGAGCTACCTATTTGACATTTCAGTTGGTTCAAGCAAGTTTCTCAAGTAGTTGTTGGCTTCAACCTCCAACTACCATGTATCATCTCAAGAAAAAACTGCGCTGTAGCTATGCACTAAAACTACCATTGTACAGTATATGTTAATAGGCATAGAACATTGAAACATAGTTCAACTTTAAAGAAATCATTTGCCAATCTTGGTGTTCATTGTTCTATTGTATGAATATTCATTTGTTCTATTGTATGAATATTCATATAATGAACTTAATAAAGACAGTTTGTTAGTTCTGACTTGAACCACAAGAATTACATAAATGAAGCTGACAGTAGACCAATTGCAGCCCAATGCCTGGCTACAGAGCATAAAATAAATTAGATACCACTAACAAAAAAAATCTAGATCATAATTATTCATTAAAACGCCACCACACAAGAATCAGAACAGGAATATTACATAAACAAAATCACTTAATGTAAAAAAGGCCATCAAGTAGTAAAAGAAACAGGTGGTATGACACTACTTAAAATTGCTAACTTAAGGCAAAAGGATGTGAGCAGAATTCTGCCAACACATTATTGAACATTAACTTGGTTTTGTTAAACCCAATATATGAAGGCATGTCATTACCTGCAGTGTAGACACTTTCGAATGGGCGACAAACAAAAAAGAAGTTGGCTTCTAAAAGTTTCTTGGACTGCAATGACTCGAGATGGACCATAAAGAAGACAGATGGTGTCCACAGGCACACCCCATTATTGTCCTCAGCAAATCCCAGTATCACAACGGGCATTTTCTCAGGTAAATTCATGGGAATTAGCTTGTCCAGTTCAATAGTTCTTCCTAGCACCCATGAAGCAACACCATGACAATCAGTTTTCCTCTTCCATAATTGGGCAATGTAGTCCAACTGCAGCACACAGAATAAACCAAGACCACCATCCTCTGCCTGCATCACGCAGATATCATAACTTCCCTTGGCAACCAAATCCATTGGCATCCGTATCACAGCTAGGACCTGCCTCTCCAAATCAAACTCCAGAAATCCATCCAAATTCCCAAAAAGCACCCAGTAAAGAGAATTCCGAACCAGCACAGCGGCCTTACATGAAATAAGCCGCATGCTCGCTGAAGCCTCGCATGGAAGCAGTGTCGAGACGAGATCACCCCATAATCCAGTCTCTGACGAGTACACACATGCGAGAGCTCGTCTGTGTTGTTTGTCCTCGTCGTCTAACACTGTCAAGGCTACATGAAAGTGTTGGGCATCTCCGGCAGCACGAAGCACCGCCCCACTGATCACATCATCTCTCGCAAACCTTGGTGGGACGGCAATCCGGTGCTGGTCGGCGGTGACAGGATCCCACACCAGGATCTGTTTACAAGACGCGTGGTAGACGAGTACCAGGCCATGGCGGCATCCGAGGAGCGCGAAGGGGTCGCCGTCGCCGCCGAACTTCAAAGAGAAGCGCCCGGGCGGGACACGATTGGGGGGCTCCAGAGCAGGCAGGAAGGAGAGCTCGCGAGTGCGAAAGCCTATGTGAAGGAAGCCGAGTAGGGGAGGGTTGCGGCGGTGGTGGAGGCGGAAGCGGCGGGCGAAGCGAGGGTCGGAGACGAGGACGCGCCAGCGCCTGCAGACGAGAGAGGCGCGAGGGAGGGAGGACGGCTGCGGGGGGAGGCGGAGGAGGATCTCGGAGAGCAGGTCGTCATCATCCAGGGGCGCCGCCGCCGGCGAGAGGGGGTGGCGGCGGCGGCGGCGGCTACTCATCTCGCCCTCCTCAATGCGCATGCGGGGATGT
>NC_041391.1:88996304-89003238 GCF_002162155.2 Triticum dicoccoides | reverse complement strand
TGGTCGCCCCCTTGGGCGACTCGGGGGCGACTAGGATTCCGCCGCCGCCGCCGCCACCTCCCTCCACCCCCTTCCTCCCCCTCGCCGCTACCAGAGACGGCCGCCGGGAAGCTCGCGCAGACGCCGGTGAAGGTGGCGGCGGGGATCTCGGCGCTCCTCCCCCTCTTGGAGGCCCGTGGTTCCTGGGGAGGCGGCCCTTGCCGGAGAGGAGACGTCGTCGGGCGGTGGGCGGCGTTCGTAGGGGGTGCTGGCCAGCGCGGGCGGCGGGTGGCTGGTGGAATCCGGCCGCAGCGTGATTTGCTTCGTCAGATCTGGAGGTGCGAAATCCCTATTCCCTGATGCCTCTCTCTCGCCTCCGGTGTGGGCTAGCTTTCTGGCTCCGGCGTTGGTGCGTGTTGGTGGCCAGCTAGGGAACCAGGGGAAACCTTGGCCGGTCCGGCCGGCCCGGCGGCGGCAACGCCCAAGGGCGCTGCTTTCCTCCATGGGGGCACAACCGAGGTCCCCTGCTTTCCACCCCGACCCCCCTGCCCGGGTGAAAACCTTATCCTCGGCGGATTTGGCGGCAGCGGCGCCTTGCGCGTCGTGACCTTGCTGGAGGCATCGTCAAGGGTGCGGGGCTCGGTCGGGAGGTTCTGCAGGAGAGGGATTGAGCTACCTCTTTTGCGGCGTCCGATTCCTTGAAGCTCATCTCCAACTAGTTGGGCATGGACTGTGGCGGAGCAGCCGGCGAGGTATATCCCAAATCGATGTGGTCATCCCATGTCCACCTTGCGAGGCAAGGGAGACATTCTTCCAGCTCTAGGGTGAGCTTCTCGAAATCCCGACGGTGCGGCGCCTACGAGCCATGGCGAGGGGGAAGGGTCCCTCTTCGGTGATTGAGAGGGAAGATGTTGGTTCCTTTCTTCTCTAGGTGCTCCTGGAGCACGGTCCATCCTCGAAGGTCGGCTATGTCCTGATGTGCTGCTCCGTTTCTGCATATGATCCTAGTGTGGAGTGCTTGGCCTTGACTAGCTGTTGTGCGGCTTGTGGAGGTTGTAGTGAGTAGGCTTTTCAGTGTTCCCCGTTGTATCATTCTGATCGTTGTAAGTTAGGTTGTCTGTTGTAACTCCTGGCTGGTTGATGGCTTTGTTAATTCAAAGCCGGGCTCTTCGCGAGCCTTCGTTCTGAAAAAAAAGTGAAGGGGATCGGCCCAAAGCATTGAAGAAATCACCTGTAGGATGCGCGTGTCTGTAGCATTTTTTTTGGGTTGCAGTGTCTGTAGCAAAAAGTGCTAATAAGACAACTCTGTTTTTGAAGGAGAAGTTAGTCTCATTAATGTTCAGTTTTTTGAGAAAATGATCAGATCTATCATAAAAGTTCACTGGAAGTTTAAAGCATCTCAAACATAATAAAAAATTATCCATATTCTGAGACCACCGAACGAGCACTACTGCCGTCAGAACAAGCCGTTGTCGCCACTCCTCTACTGAAGCCGGCTTCACCTTGCCGATAACAACCGAAAAGTCTTCATGTGTGTGTCCCTAAGGATCAGCACCCTGCAGCCTCAGTTGTCGCTGTTGAACCATTGCATAGATATGAAGCACCTGACACCAAATCTCATCACATGACGAGAAATGTCCAGACGGACGAAGTCAAGGATGATTGAATCCTGACAGATAAACCTAAGAGAAGAAGTGTGCCGTCCGCCCGAGCGCTGCGCATGCGAGGACTAAAAACCCTTAGCCTAAACTAACTACTAACCGGAGCGGAGATACCTGGATTCCGCTCCTCGCCACCCGCCACCGGAGCGGCAGGCAGAGGGAAGGCAAATCCATGGGTTCACGTGGCGAAGCCTAAGGAGAAAAGTTTGCCCTAGCCACCTAGGGTTAGGGGAGGAAACAAGAGGAAGTCTTGTTAATTTTAATTTGTTTCCTAGTTGTTGCTTCCTAGAATCATGTGTGTATGATCTTCTCTTAGAAAACAAGCCCTGCATTTTTTACATGATTTTCGTAAACTATGGTGGTTTCCAACAACTAAATCTGTAAAACTAATTATGTTTTACTTTTAAAGATATATTTTTTTCACCCGTAGAAACACTTTTTGTGTGATGGAGACCATCTTGATGATGGATGGAAGGGCCAATGTTACTTTTCCCATGTATAACAGAGACATACGGCTCATGTTTGCAGTTCGCACGATGAAAACACTTTTGTAGACATCTAAAAAATCGAACCTATTGTAATTTTTTTTGCTTGAAACAATTTATCAGTGCAACAGACACATATTACATCTACAGAACAGTTTCTTCGCTAAAGAAAGAGGCATACAAGAAGCACATAACATTGAAACAAATTTATTCAATATGGCCAACATTTTACGATCTTTTTGCGACATAAACACCTAAAAGACGATGAATCGTGTTGAAGGGGCTGATCATGGACGAGTTGTACAGCTTAGCAAGCTAGCTCCTTCTCACCAATATGGCAGAGAAAGAGAGCGCATGGGGGTGTGGAACATTGAACAACATTGAACGGCACATAGGTGCAATGGATGAAGCACATAGGTGTGGGTAAAGCAAAAGTTAACTACCATAGATACATATGTGAGAAACGATGTATCATGGTTACATGAAGACCATATATGAAGACAAAAAACGCATGCAGCATAGGGTTTTTTCACGTAGTGTGTTCTCGATCGATGGTAGGGATGTAAATGGCAAATAAATGGTGTTCGCAAATCCCGTTTAGTTAGCTTTATCTAGCTCCATAGTTCATTTTTATGAAAAAGAAAACAAAATTTTAAACTATTAGATTATATAGTGGGTTTAAACGGGATTAAACGGGACCCGATTGACATCCCCAATCGATGGTGATTCCAGGCAAGTCCTGCCGATCAATTAGGATGGTCTAAGAGGGGAGATTGTTGGCGTGCCACTGACTAAATCGTCTCTATGGAGTGATGTCGAGATCCATAGTAACATACAAGTATGATCCATCGATGGAGCATGTGTGGCGTATGGAGCTTCAATAAATTTGTTTCACATTATCTTAACAAAGTTCATGGATTTTTATTTGATTTTGCTCCACATTATCTTAACAAGGTTCTGGAGGCTCAAAGTGCTGGTGTGAATTAGGTTTGGCTTTTGAATTAGGTTTAAAGGAGGAAATCAACTTAGTTTTTGGTAATAACTAAATAACACCCCACAAGTTATTCCGGAAGTTGATTAACGAAAATTTGAGGTGATAACATCATAATCAAAATTAAAAATACATATGACTTATTATATTTGATTATGTATAGTTTTTTTTTGAGGGAGAGACCGTAGAACAATCGTTCTACGGTATTATATATTATTAAAAATAAAGTAATATGTACATCAAAGGAAAAAAACAGCAATTAAATTAACCAATGCCTATCTTGGGGAACATCATGGGTATAAACAGAGAGCTTAGAAATGCGCTTCAATCCAGTCTGAAAATGATTGCTTATGTTTCAACTTGATCTTGTGCTGAAGAAGAACTAAATCTTTCTTGAGAAGCACTTTCCATGTCATGACATTGGGAGTAATATGTCTGAAGATCTTGCCATTCCTTTGCATCCAAATTTGCCAGCATGCCATGATGATAAAGTTCAGGCCGACCTCCTTTGGAAGTTGATTCAGAGCTAACAAAGTCTCATAAAGCACACTTGTGTCTCTTTGTTTGAGTGGAATAATCATGTCCCAGCACCTCAGTGCAAAGGGACAGTCACAAAGTAGGTGCATTGCAGTTTCTTCTACTTGATCAGTATAGAGCTCACACTTATAAGAAGGGAGATGGAAAGATTTTCTATGTAGCAGTCCTCTTGTGTTTACTTGATCATGCAGCAACAACCAAAAGAAGATTTTATATCTCAACATAACAGCAGCATACCAGATCTTCCTAAAAACTGGATGAGCCTCCTCCCCTTTGATGAGAAAATTATAGGCTTTTGAAGGAGAAAAGGTAGCCGAGTTCCAAATGTATTTCCACTGATCATCATTTCCTTTGAGATTGGTTTGCTCTAAACAAGCTCTTGCTTGATGAAACCGTGCAAAAGCTAGATTGGGCAGAGGCAGGTGAAAAAGTTCTTGGAAGGTGTTGGAGTCTGAGGCTTCTTTGATGGATAACAAATCATCCTTAGCAAAGGAAAACAAATGTGGGAATTGCAGTTTGAGGGAAACAGGGCCCCATCTATCATGCCAAAACATCACTGAGCTACCTTGCCCTACAGTGCAGAGAGCCATATCTTTGTAAATTGGGAGGAGTTTAATGATGGACTTCCACCAAAAAGAGCCAACAGGTCTGTTGGTTGGGGCTCTGTGCCCATAGTAAGTGTCCCAAATCAAGTTAACCCAAGGAAGATCAATCTTATTCATGAATTTGTGAAGGTTTTTCAGAAGAAGAGCTTTGTTGTGAGTAGCTATGTCCAAGACCCCCAAACCACCTTGCTCTTTTGGTTTGCAAACTGTGTTCCAAGCAATGAGGGCAGGACCAACACCTTCCTGACCATATTTCCTCCAAAAACAGTGTCTGATGTAGGAATTTACTTGATCCACCACTGTGGCAGGCAGTTCCAATGAGCACATGAAGAAAGTTGGCAGGCCGATGAAAACACTCTTGATAAGAGAAAGTTTTTCTCCTGTTGAAAGCAAAGTAGAGCAACCAGTGAGCCTTCTTTCAATTCTTTGCATCATGGGGAAGAAATCATCCACTTTTGGCTTTTTAGTGCCTAGGGGTAGGCCCAAATAAGGAAAAGGAAAAGAGCCAATAGTGCAACCCAGAATAGCATCCAATGAGTCATCTTATCTTGTCCCACATTGATTGGATACATAACAGACTTTGATAAATTGATCCTTAGGCCAGTGAAAGCAGAGAAGTGCAATAACAGGTTTTGGACTTGTTGCAACTGTGTTGGACAAGCTTGCAGAATAACAAGAGTATCATCAACATATTGGATGCCAAGAAAATCTTTGGTGTTATCCAAAGGAGAGGAAATCAATCTGTGTTTCATGGCCTCATTGAAAATAGATTGTAAAATATCATCAGCCAGGACAAAAATCAAAGGAGAGACTGGGTCCCTTGTCTTACACCTTTTTTGCACCAAAATTTCTTTCCTGGAACTCCATTAAGGAGAACAACAGAAGTACTAGAAGAAAAAATCATGTCCATCCAATGCATCCATCTGGGACCAAAACCTTTGGCCATCATTATGCATTTCAGTGTCTGATGTTCAATCATGTCAAAAGCCTTTTCAAAATCTAACTTGAGAATGATAGTTTCTCTCCTTGACTGATTGCATTGATGCAAATATTCATATGCCCATGCCAGACAATCCTGGATTGATCTCTCTTTGAGAAAACCATATTGATTTCTGTGAACAAGTTTCAGAATACTTTTCTGCAATCTGTTGGCCAGCAATTTTGTGATAATCTTAATGGAACAATTAAGGAGTGAAATAGGCCTGAAATCATTAGCCTCAATAGGAGCATCTTTTTTGGGAATCAGAGTAATGTAAGATGAATTGATGCTCTGCAGATCTACATCACCCTTAAAGAAATCATCAATCAACTGGTAGAAGTCAGTAGCAATGATGTCCCAGCAAGCTTTAACAAAATTGGTGTTGAAACCATCAGGCCCAGGGGCTTTATCTGAAGGAGATCTTTAACCACTGCATCAATCTCAGATTTAGTAAAAGGAGCTTCTAGCCAGTGAATATCATCAAATTTTTCAACAAGATCTTCTAAGTTCAGCAAATTAAAGATGGGCATAGAAGTCCCAAGCCTTTGTTTGAAAGCTCTCCAAAGGATATCTGCTTTGGCATGGTGCTCAGAGTGTACAATGCCAAACTCATCTTTAAGTGAAGCAATGTGGTTGTGTCTGAACTTTATAGTGGCCTTAAACTTGAGAAATTTAGAGTTTGTT
Source organism: Triticum dicoccoides (assembly GCF_002162155.2). Taxonomy (NCBI): domain Eukaryota; kingdom Viridiplantae; phylum Streptophyta; class Magnoliopsida; order Poales; family Poaceae; genus Triticum; species Triticum dicoccoides. The sequence continues at coordinate 88,997,317 of NC_041391.1, read as the reverse complement.
TCCCCCTTGGTGATCCATCTTATAGTAGCTCTCTGTTTCCAATAAGCTTGTTGTGCAGATAAAATTTTCATCAGGTGCTCCTTGAGCAATTCTCTGAAATCCCATTCTAGGGGGGTAGGAGCCCTAAATTCCTCCAGAGTATAAAGAAGGAAAATCACATCATTGGTGTTTTGGATTAGAGAGGCTAAATTTGATTTATTCTTGGCCCAGATCTTCAATACTTTTCTAAGCCTCTTAAACTTAGCAGTGAGCTTTTGAGCACTATCTTTTCCATGAACTCCTTGATTCCAAATCTGCTGAACTGTATCTTTGAAATCATGATGATTGAGCCAGTAATTTTCAAATCTGAAGATTGTGGATTTTGGAATAGCAGTCCCAACTTTAATGACATAAGGACAATGATCTGATATGGGTTTTGCTAGAGGGATGGCCAAGGTGTTCGGGTACTGAAGAGTCCAAGATTCAGATGAAAACACCCAATCCAGTTTTTCCAGAAGAGGAGCTTGTTGCATGTTGCTCCAAGTGAACACTACAAAAAAAGACACATCCGTGATATTTTGGGCCGAACGAATTTTTTTCTGTCATACTTATGACACTTCTATGATGATAATTGTGACAAAACCCGGTATCATCATAGATGTGGTGGGCTCCTACTTCTATGACAAAAAATCATGACAGAAAATGGGCTTTTCGTCCTGGGAGGACGGAGACGCAGCTGCATGACATTCTTTGGGTCGTCCATGACGGAAAAAACCATGGTAGAAGCGAGGGCGAGGAAAATATCGGGGTGTTCCCGGTTACGGTGGGTGGTCGGGGCCGAGCAATGCGCGTTTCTCTCATACACGTACGTGTGTGTGCGCGAGGCGTTGGGCTCTAACTGAACCCGAGAAATTGCACTACAGGCTACGCGTTACTAAACCCGAGCGATCGATCGATGGCTGTTAACTGAACCCGATCGAGTGATTCCTTCGCTACTGCTACTAACTGAAGTCGATCGATGCTGCCTCTGGACG
>NC_041391.1:88972887-88995980 GCF_002162155.2 Triticum dicoccoides | reverse complement strand
TGGATGAACAGGACCCCGATCGATCGAGCCGGTTGGGGCTGAATGAACAGGACCCATGGAGGGCTGGATGAACAGGATGACCCCATGGAGGGCTGGATGAATAGTAGTCGGTGGAGGGGTGGATGAATAGTATCTCATGGAGGGGTGGTTGAACAGGAGCCCGTGGAGAGGGGTGGTTGAACTGTAGTCGGTGGAGTAGCGCGCGGTGGAGGCTGGATGAACAGGAGCCTGTGGATGAACAGTCGCAGGTGGAGGCTGGAGGAGGTCGACAGTGGATGAACAGTAGCCCGTGGAGGCTGGAGGAGCTCGATAGTGGAGATGAACAGTATCCCGTGGAGTCCCGTTTCGCGGTACGCCACACCCCTCTCGATGAACAGGACCCCCGGTTTGACCGTAGTGCTCCAACACAAGTCTGTTTCCTCCGTTTTGCGGTACGCCACACCCCTCCCGATCAACAGGACCCCGTTTCGACCGTAGAGGTCCAACACAAGTCCATTTCCTCCGTTTTGCGGTACGCCAGACCCTCCCGATGAATAGGATTCTGTTTCGAACGTGGCCGGTCGAACACAAGGCCGTTTCCTCCGTTCTGCGGCATGCCAGGCCTCATTTCCATCGGCTGTTCCGTCCAAGCCCTCCCGATGAACACGACGACGCATTCCGTTCCGACCCAACCGGTTGGCTCCCCATGAACACGACGACGACACCATTTCTCCGTTCCGACCTAGCCATGTACAGGAGCCCTGGCCATACCTATGCGCAAGTAGGCGTTCGAGACCCCGCCTGTATGTACGTATGTGGCCGTATTTTTTTTCTTGCACACTGGCCGCTGTACGTACGTGTACATGGCTGTTCCGTCCAAGCCCTCCCGATGAACACGACAACGCATTCCGTTCCGACCCAACCGGTTGGCTCCCCATGAACACGACGACGACACCATTTCTCCGTTCCGACCTAGCCATGTACAGGAGCCCTGGCCATACCTATGCGCAAGTAGGCGTTTGAGACCCCGCCTGTATGTACGTATGTGGCCGTATTTTTTTTCTTGCACACTGGCCGCTGTACGTACGTGTACATGCTATATGCGCGCCTCTACTATGACACGTGCACGCCTCTACATCGACTAGTATGTACGTACATGTTCGCAACCAGAATGACAACGCTACGTACGCTTCGACAAGGTGGGTCCCGACTGTCAGGCACTTCCTTGCATGCAAAGATGTAGATGGTGGGTCTCGACAGTCAGGGGGGCGAATCGTTTTTTTTTCCGGACGCACTTTCTTGCGTGCGAAGATGTAGCTGGTGGGTCCCAGCAGTCAGGGGGAAACATTTTTTTCACGAAATAAGGTGGCCCATCTGGTGGGTCCCTGTTGTCAGATGGAGGAATAATTATTTTGCGCGTAATAAGGAGGCACTTCCTTGTGGCCACCGTGGACCCAACTGTCAACCTCTCCACGTACAATACTCTTCCGATGAAAGTTGTTCCTTGACCACGTTGACCATGCCGTGCTGAGAGCACCAGGGCGGTGGACGACGGCGAGGCCTAGGAAGGGGTTGACATGGAGCCGGGGAAGACACGACAGTGGATGCCCACGCGTAGAGGAGTATGAGGGTTCACTCGTTCGGCTGCGGTGTGAGGCTGCCATCGCCGCAGAATAACAGGGAGTGTGGGTGAGTAGAGGGATGGCCTGGCGAGCGGTGGGAGTAGCAGGGGGCGGTGAGGCATCCGCAGCATCACAGCCGACCACAGGAGGCAGGAGCACGCGACATGACCGACGCTGCTTTGGGCGGCTGAAGCAAGAAGACTAGAGGTTGAAGAAGCACTACGGCCGTTGGATGGACATTGTACGGTCACTGGAGCTAGAATAGTTCATATTGACTAAGTTGACAAAGCCCTCCATCCCTGTCAACTTAGTAGGCCCACAAGTCAGCCTCCCACCAAGGTGGGTCCCAGCTAGCAAGGGGAGTATTCATTTTTTTCCTGCGTAATAAGGAGGCACTTCCGGTGGGTCCGAGCTGACAGCGGGGGGAATGTTTTTTTTGCGAAATACGGTGGCCCGTCAGGTGGGTCCCAGCAGTCAGGGGGGAAATGTTTTTTTCGCAAAATATGGTGGCCCGTCCAGTGGGTCCCTGCTGTCAGGTGGAGGAATCATTATTTTCCGCGTAATAAGGAGGCACTTCCTTGCTGCGGCCGTGGACATAGCTGTCAGCCTCTCCACATACAATACACTTTCGATGGAAGTCGTTTCTTGACCACGTTGACCACACCGCGTTCCGTTGCATGCATGCGTCCATGGGCGTGGTGCGTCCCCACTGTCAGCCTCTCACGTAGAGTCATCTTCCGATGACTCTCGGTTGTTGACCATGTTGACCACACCGTGCCGAGCGCACCAAGGCCGGTTGATAACCCACAAGTGTAGGGGATCACAATAGCTTTCGAGGGTAGAGTATTCAACCCAAATTTATTGTTTCGACACAAGGGGAGCCAAAGAATATTCTTGAGTATTAGCAGTTGAGTTGTCAATTCAACCACACCTGGATAACTTAGTATCTGCAGCAAAGTATTTAGTAGCAAAGTAGTATGATAATAAAGGTAACGGTAGCAAAAGTAATGTTTTTAGGTTTTGTAGTGATTGTAACAAGAGCAACGGAAAAGTAAATAAGCGAAGCACAAGATGTGAAAAGCTCGTAGGCAATGGATCAGTGATGGATAATTATGTCGGATGCGATTCCTCATGTAATAGCTATAACATAGGGTGACACAGAACTAGCTCCAATTCATCAATGTAATGTAGGCATGTATTCCGTAAATAGTCATACGTGCTTATGGAAAAGAACTTGCATGACATCTTTTGTCCTACCCTCCCGTGGCAGCGGGGTCCTAGTGGAAACTAAGGGATATTAAGGCCTCCTTTTAATAAAGAACCGGACCAAAGCATTAACACATAGTGAATACATGAACTCCTCAAACTACGGTCCTCACCGAGAAGTATCCCGATTATTGTCACTTCGGGGTTGTCGGATCATAACACATAATAGATGACTATAGACTTGCAAGATAGGATCAAGAACACGCATATACTCATGAAAACATAATAGGTTCAGATCTAAAATCATGGCACTCGGGCGCTAGTGACAAGAATTAAGCATAGCAAAGTCATAGCAACATCAATCTCAGAACACAGTGGATACTAGGGATCAAACCCTAACAAAACTAACTTGATTACATGGTAAATCTCATCCAACCCATCACCATCCAGCAAGCCTACAATGGAATTACTCACGCACGATGGTGAGTATCATGAAATTGGTGATGGAGGATGGTTGATGATGACGACAGCGACGAATCCCCCTCTCTGGAGTCCCGAACGGACTCCAGATCAGCCCTCCCGAGAGAGATTAGGGCTTGGCGACGGCTCCGTATCATAAAACGTGATGAAACTTTCTCCCTGATTTTTTTCTCCGCGAGACAGAATAAATAGAGTTGGAGTTGCGGTCGGCGGAGCCTTAGGGGGCCCACGAGATAGGGGGCATGCCCAGGGGGGAGGGCGCGCCCCCACCCTCATGGACAGGGTGTGGGCCCCCTGGTCTTGATTCTTTCTCCAGTAATTTTTATATTTTCCAAAAAGTGCCCCCGTGGATTTTCAGGACATTCCGAGAACTTTTGTTTTCTACACATGAAACAACATCATAGCAGTTCTGCTGAAAACAACGTCAGTCCGGGTTAGTTTCATTCAAATCATGCAAGTTAGAGTCCAAAACAAGGGAAAAAGTGTTTGGAAAAGTAGATACGTTGGAGACGTGTCAACTCCCCCAAGCTTAAACCTTTGCTTATCCTCAAGCAATTCAGTTGATAAACTGAAAGTGATAAAGAAAAACTTTTACAAACTCTGTTTTCTCTTGTTGTTGTAAACATGCAAAGCCATCATTCAGGTTTCAGTAAATATTATGAACTAACCATACTCACAATAACACTTAGGTCTCACAATTACTCATATCAATGGCATAATCAGCTAGCGAGCCATAATAATAAAACTTGGATGACAACACTTTCTCAAAACAATCATAACATGATATAACAAAATTGTATCTCGCTAGCCCTTTCTGAGACTGCAAAACATAAATGCAGAGCACCTTTAAAGATCAAGGACTGACTAAACATTGTAATTCATGGTAAAAGAGATCCAGTCAAGTCATACCCAATATAAGTTAATAATAATTAATGCAAATAACAATGTGCTCTCCAGCGGGTGCTTTTTAATAAGAAGGGTGATGACTCAACATAAAAGTAAATAGATAGACCCTTCGTAGAGGGAAGCAGGGATTTGTAGAGGTGCCAGAGCTCGATTTTAAAATAGAGATTGAATAACATTTTGAGCGGCATACTTTTGCTTTCAACGCAACAACTATGAGATGGATGTATCTTCCATACTACATGCATTATAGGCAGTTCCCAAACAGAATGGTAAAGGTTTATACTCCCCCAACCACCAACAAGCATCAATCCATGGCTTGCTCGAAACAATGAGTGCATCCAACTAACAACAGCCCTGGGGGAGTTTTGTTTAATTATTTTGATTTGCTTTGATCTTTTTGGATCATGGGACTGGGCATCCCGGTTACCGGCCCTTTCTCGTGAATGAGGAGCGGAGTCCACTCATCTTGAGAATAACCCACCTAGCATGGAAGATATAGGCAGCCCTAGTTGTAACATGAGCTGCTCGAGCATACAAAACAGAATTTCATTTGAAGGTTTGGAGTTTGGCACATACAAATTTACTTGGAATGGCAGGTAGATACCGCACATAGGAAGGTATGGTGGACTCATATGGAACAATTTTGGGGTTTAAGGAGTTTGGATGCATAAGCAGTATTCCCGCTTAGTACAGGTGAAGGCTAGCAAAAGACTGGGAAGCGACCAACTGAGAGAGCGACAACAGTCATGAACATGCATTAAAATTAATTTACACCGAATACAAGCATGAGTAGGATATAATCCACCATGAACATAAATATCATGAAGGCTATGTTGATTTGTTTCAACTACATGTGTGAACATGTGCCAAGTCGAGTCACTCAATTCATTCAAAGGAGGATACCATCCCACCATACCACATCATAATCATTCTAATAGCATGTTGGCACGCAAGGTAAACCATTATAACTCACAGCTAATTAAGCATGGCACAAGCAACTATAATCTCTAAATATTATTGCAAATATGTTTACTTCATAATAAGCTGAATCAGGAACGATGAACTCATCATATTTACAAAAACAAGAGAGGTCGAGTTCATACCAGCTTTTCTCATCTCAATAAGTCCATCATATATCGTCATTATTGCCTTTCACTTGCACGACCGAACGATGTGTATAATAATAATAGTGCACGTGCATTGGACTAAGCTGGAATCTGCAAGCATTCAACTCAAAAGAGAAGACAGGGTAATATGGGCTCCAAGTTAAATAAACAATCATGCATATGAGAGCCACTAAGCATTTTCAATATGGTCTTCTCGACCCCCAAAGAAAATAAAACTATTTACACGGGAAAGCTCCCAACAAGTAAAAGAGAAACGAGAAATCTTTTTGGGTTTTCATTTTAATTACTACTACAAGCATGGAAAATAAACTAACTAATTTTTTTGGTTTTTCTTAAGGTTTATCAAACACACAAGAAGAAAACAAGAAAAGGAAAATTAAACTAGCATGGATAATACAATGAAAGAGAATGAGCACCGACGACTAGTGTGTGAACATGAATGTAAAGTCGGTGAGAAATACGTACTCCCCCAAGCTTAGGCTTTTGGCCTAAGTTGGTCTAATACCAAGGACCGCCTGGCTGATATCCATAGTTGTAGCTTGGGTCATACTGAGATGCAGTAGCAATCGCCTCCTAAGCTGTTGCATGTTGGCGAGCTGCCTCCGCTCTCCCCTCGTGTTCATTTGCTTCCTCCCTGGTAACAACATGTCTTCCTTTTGCCTGGTAATCAAAAAGGAGAGGAGCAGGAAGAGTAACATGGATGACATTGCGTATGTTATAGATTAGTCGATAATGGAGGAATTGTTCATTCCTTCTAAGAAAATGATGATTGACCATAGCGTCATAATCTAAATAAGCAGGAGGTATCATCACATCCCCCTCTCGTGGAGCTATACCAAGATAATTAGCCACACGGGTTGCATAAATTCCTCCAAATAAATCTCCGGCTCTACCATTATTCTGCAACCTACATGCAACTATTGCCCCCAAGTTATAACCTTTATAACCTAACACAACACTCTTGAGGACACAGAGATCAGGGGCACACATATGACATGCTTCATCTTTACCGTTAATGCATCTACCAATGAAGAGAGCAAAATAATGTATAGCAGGAAAATGAATGCTTCCTATGGTAGCTTGTGCTATGTCCCTGGATTCTCCCATAGTAATACTAGCAAGGAAATCTCTAAATTCAGATTTGTGAGAATCATTAATATTACCCCACTGCGGAAGTTTGCAAGCAGTTGTAAAATCCTCTAAGTCCATGGTATAAGATGTATCATAAATATCAAATAGGACACTGGGAGAATTACACGTATAGTTATATTTAAACCTCCGCACAAAGGAATCAGTCAATTGATAGTACTGAGGACACTTATCTTGTAAGAAGTCCTCCAGCTCAGCATTATGCACATATGTGTCAAATTCCTCCTTAAAACCTGCTTCGACCATAAAATCATCGGATGGCCACTCACAAGCTCGTACATCCGTGTCCCTCGGCAATTCAACATCTTGCTCACGCATAGCAATCCCGGGCCCTTTCTTTACCGAGGAACCACCTTGGTACATTCTCCTAGACATAATTCTTTTCTGAAAAATTTCTGAAATTTTAGTAACTTCAACATAAAAGTGAATAAAACTAAATAAGATTGATAGCAACTACTCCTACAAGTGCCTAGAGCCTATATCATGCATTAGAATTGCTTGGGACCTCATAAATTTAACATGCAAGCTCAAGAACATGGTCACCTATGCAGCAAAAATTTGCAATGAATAAAGCACTAGAACAAAAACTATTTGGACCAATGGAGGAGTCACATACCAAGCAACAATCTCCCAAAGCAGTTTTGTGAATGGAGCTTTGAGCACGGAGATCGAAAATCGCAGCAAGATGAGATAGAACTCGTGCTTGAGCTGGATGGGGATTTTTTTGGATAGAAGATGAAGTGTGTGGGTGCTGGCATAAGTGGAGGGGGGCCACCAGGGGCCCACGAGACAGGGGGGCGAGCCCTCCACTCTCGTGGCCAGGTGCTTCACTTATATCTTTTGAGTTTGATAGTTTTTGCTCTAGTGCTTCACTTATATCTTTTAGAGCACGGCAGTGGCTTGATTTTATAGAAATTGTTAGTCTCTCATGCTTCACTTATATTATTTTGAGAGTCTTTTAGAACAGCATGGTATTTGCTATGGTTACAAATTTGGTCCTAGAATGATGAACATTCAAGTTGGGTATAATGAAAACTATCATAGGAAGTGAATTGGATGCTATGATCAATTTGATACTTGATAATAGTTTTGAGATATGGAGGTAGTGATATTAAAGTCATGCTAGTTGGGTGATTATGAATTTAAAGAATGCTTGTGTTGAAGTTAGCAAGTCCCGTAGCATGCACGTATGGTTAAAGTTGTGTAACAAATTTGAAACATGCAGTGTCCTTGGATTGTGCATCCTTATGAGTGGCGGTCGGGGACGAGCGATGGTCTTTTCCTACCAATATATCCCTCTAGGAGCATGCACGTAGTGCTTGGTTTTTGATGACTTCTAAATTTTTGCAATAATTATATGAGTTCTTTTGACTAATGTTGAGTCCATGGATTATACGCACTTTTACCTTTCCATCATTGCTAGCCTCTTCGGTACCGTGCATTGCCCTTTCTCACCTTGAGAGTTGGTGCAAACTTCGCCGGTGCATCCAAACCCCGTGATATGATACGCTCCATCACACATAAACCTCCTTATATCTTCCTCAAAACAGCCACCATACCTACCTATTATGGCATTTCCATAGCCATTGTGAGATATATTACCATGCAACTTTCCACCATTCCGTTTATCATCATGACACTCATTACTTTTGTCATATTGCCATTGCATGATCATGTAGTTGACATCATATTTGTGGCAAAGACACCATGCATTATTGTTCATACATGTCACTCTTGATTCATTGCACCATCCTGGTACACCGCTGGAGGCATTCATATAGAGTCATATCTTGTTCTAGTTTCGAGTTGTAATTCATATGTTGTAATCAATGAAAGTGTGATGATCATCATTATTAGAGCATCGCCCAAAAAGAAAAAAAAGAAAAAAAAGAAGAAAGGCCAAAAAAAAATAAAGGCCCAAAAAAAAAGAAAAGAAAAAAAAGAAAAGAAAATAAGAAAATAAATAAAAAGGGCAATGCTACTATCTCTTTTCCACACTTATGCTTCAAAGTAGCACCATGTTCTTCATGTAGTGAGTCTCATATTTTGTGCTTCAAAGTAGCACCATGTTTTTCATATAGTGAGTCTCATAGGTTGTCTTTTTCATACTAGTGGGAATTTTTCATTATAGAACTTGGCTTGTATATTCCTACGATGGGCTTCCTCAAATGCCCTAGGTCTTCGTGAGCAACCAAGTTGGATGCACACCCACTAGTTTTCTTTTGTTGAGCATTTATTTATAGCTCTAGTGCATCCGTTGCATGGCAATCCCTACTCCTCATGTTGACATCAATTGATGGGCATCTCCATAGCCCGTTGATTATCCTCGCCAATGTGAGACTTTCTCCTTTTTTTAATCTTCACCACACAATCCCCATCATCATATTCTATTCCACCCATAGTGCTATATCCATGGCTCACGCTCATGTATTGCGTGAAGGTTGAAAAACTTTGAGATTATTTAAGTATGAAACAATTGCTTGGCTTGTCATCGGGGGTATAGAAGTTGGGAACATCTTTGTGTGACGAAAATGAAGCATAGCCTAACTATATGATTTTGTAGGGATGAACTTTCTTTTGCCATGTTATTTTGAGAAGACATGATTACTTTGATTAGTATGCTTGAAGTATTACTATTACTTTTATCAATATGAACTTTTATTTTCAATCATTTGGATCTGAACATTCATGCCACAATAAAGAAAATTACATTGAGAATTATGCTAGGTAGCATTCCACATCAAAAATTCTGTTTTTATCATTTACCTACTCGAGGACGAGCAGGAATTAAGCTTGGGGATGCTTGATACGTCTCCAATGTTTCTATAATTTTTGATTGTTCCATGCTATTATATTACCCCTTTTGGATGTTTATGGGCTTTATTTTACACATTTATATCATTTTTGGGACTAACCTACTAATCAGAGGCCCAGCCCGTATTGCTGTTTTTTTGCCTATTTCAGTATTTCGAAGAAAATGAATATCAAACGGAGTCCAAACGGAATGAAACCTTCGGGAGCGTGATTTTTGGAACGAACGTGATCCAGAGGACTTGGAGTGCAAGCCAAGAAGCAGTCGAGGCGGCCACGAGAGGGTAGGGCGCGCCCCCTGTCTCGTGGGCCCCTCGGGCGGCCACCGACGAACTTCTTCCTCCTATATAAGCCTACGTACCCCGAAAACATCCAGGGAGCCACCGAAACACAATTTCCACTGCCGTAACCTTCTGTATCTGCGAGATCCCATCTTGGAGCCTTCGCCGGCGCTCCGCCGGAGGGGGAATCGACCACGGAGGGCTTCTACATCAACACCATAGCCCCTCCAATGAGTTGTGAGTAGTTTACCACAGACCTTCAGGTCCATAGTTATTAGCTAGATGGCTTCTTCTCTCTTTTTGGATCTCAATACAATGTTCTCCCCCTCTCTTGTGGAGATCTATTTGATGTAAACTCTTTTGCGGTGTGTCTGTCGAGATCCGATGAATTGTGGGTTTATGATCAAGTTTATCAATGAATAATATTTGAATCTTCTCTGAATTCTTTTATGTATGATTGAGTTATCTTTGCAAGTCTCTTCGAATTATCAGTTTGGTTTGGCCTACTAGATTGATCTTTCTTGCCATGGGAGAAGTGCTTAGCTTTGGGTTCAATCTTGCGGTGTCCTAACCTAGTGACAGAAAGGGTTGCAACGCACGTATTGTATTGTTGTCATCGAGGATAAAAATATGGGGTTTATATCATATTGCATGAGTTTATCCCTCTACATCATGTCATCTTGCTTAATGCGTTACTCTGTTCTTTATGAACTTAATACTCTAGATGCAGGCAGGAGTCAGTCGATGTGTGGAGTAATAGTAGTAGATGCAGGCAGGAGTCGGTCTACTTGTTGCGGACGTGATGCCTATATACATGATCATGCCTAGATAATCTCGTAACTATTCGCTTTTCTATCAATTGCTCGACAGTAATTCGTTCACCCACCGTAATACTTATGGTATCTTGAGGGAAGCCTCTAGTGAAACCTATGGCCCCCGGGTCTATCTTTTATTGTATTTGCTTTCAATCTACTTTTATTTGCATCTTTACTTTTTGCATCTATATTATAACATATCAAAAATATATTTATCTTATCATACTATCTCTATCATATCTCACTTTCGCAAGTGGCCGTGAAGGGATTGACAACCCCTTTATTGCGTTGGTTGCGAGTTCTTTGTTTGTTTGTGTAGGTGCGTGGGACTTTTGAGGAGCCTCCTACTGGATTGATACCTTGGTTCTCAAAACCTGAGGGAAATACTTACGCTACTATTGTTGCATCACCCTTTCCTCTTCAAGGAAAACTAACGCAAGCTCAAGACGTAGCAGACGACTCCTCCTTCATCGCGGCCTTGGTGGCGCTGCCCGAAGCGCTGCCGGGCGGCGCACTGGCGCTCCCTCTCCATCTTCAGGAAGTCCTTGCGTGCCCATTTCAGGGCTGCCGCGTCGTCGAGCTCCACGTCGCCATGCTCCGTCTTCATGGCGAGGAGCCCCGGCTCTGTCTTTCGCTTGATGAAGCACGGAGGAGCTGACGAGGAGGCGCCCCGGCCGCCCTCGTTGATGAGGGTGCCTACGCCGCGAGTGCTCCGGCCGAGCGGCGTCTCCGCCGCGGGCTCGGCCTTGACGCCGAGCAGCGCCGGAGAGTCGGAGGAGTGGGAAGAATATTGTGAGGAGGAGTGCGAGGAGGAAGACGAGGAGGAGCCGAACCTCCTGGGCATCCATTGCCCGGTGCGTCGGCGGTGGGCCAGGGTGGCCGGGGGAGGGTATGCCAGCGGCGGTTCATTGCCGCCCTCAAGGTGCGCCAACACGTGCCTCGAGCGTGCAGCCGGGGACGCCCCACTAGAAGCGGCGCCCCTCGCTGTTCTTCGGGCCGCCCACCACCGGCGCCCCGTTGGTGGACGCCAGCCTCTACTCTTGATGACGCTCGAAGTACGCCACCCAAGCTGCATGGTTGTCGGCAGCGTATTGGGGGAGGGCAAGCTGCTCATCGGTGAGGGTGGTGCGTGCTACGTCTTGAGCTAGCGTTGGTTTTCCCCGAAGAGGAGAGGGTGATGCAACAAGAGTAGCGCAAGTATTTCCATCAGTTTTGAGGACCAAGGTATCAATCCAGTAGGTGTCTCCTCAAAAGTCCCACGCACCTACACTAACAAACTGAGAACTCACAACCAACGCAATAAAGGGGTTGTCAATCCCTTCACGGCCACTTGCGAAAGTGAGATCTGATAGAGACAGTATGATAAGATAAATATATTTTTGGTATTTTATAATATAGATGCAAAAAGTAAAGATGCAAATAAAAGTAGATTGAAAGCAAATATGATAAGAGATAGACCCGGGGGCCATAGGTTTCACTAGAGGCTTCTCTCAAGATAGCATAAGTATTATGGTGGGTGAACAAATTACTGTCGAGCAATTGATAGAAAAGCGCATAGTTATGAGACTATCTAGGCATGACCATGTATATAGGCATCACGTCCATAACAAGTAGACCGACTCCTGCCTGCATCTACTACTATTACTCCACACATCGACCGACTCCTGCCTGCATCTAGAGTATTAAGTTCATTAGACCAGAGTAACACATTAAGCAAGATGACATGATGTAGAGGGATAAACTCATGTAATATGATATAAACCCCATCCTGTTATCCTCGATGGCAACAATACAATACGTGTCTTGCAACCCTTTCTGTCACTGGGTAAGAACACCGCAAGATTGAACCCAAAGCTAAGCACTTCTCCCATGGCAAGAAAGATCAATCTAGTAGGCCAAACAGAACTGATAATTCGAAGAGACTTGCAAAGATAACTCAATCATACATAAAAGAATTCAGAGAAGAATCAAATATTATTCATAGATAAACTTGATCATAAACCCACAATTCATCGGATCTCGACAAACACACCGCAAAAAGGGATTACATCGATTAGATCTCCACAAGACAGGGGGAGAACATTGTATTGAGATCCAAAAATAGAGAATAATCCATCTAGCTAATAACTATGGACCCGTAGGTCTGTGGTAAACTACTCACAACTCATAGGAGGGGCAAGGATGTTGATGTAGAAGTCCTCCGTGGTCGATTCCCCCTCCGGCAGAGTGCCGGCGAAGGCTCCAAGATGGGATCTCGCGGATAGAGAAGTTTACGGCGGTGGAAATTGTGTTTAGTGGTGCCCCTGGATGTTTTAGGGGTACGTAGGTATATATAGGAGGAAGAAGTATGTCGGTGGATGCCCGAGGGGCCCACGAGACAGGGGGGCGCGCCCTACAGTGGGGGAGGGCGCGGCCCCCTATCTCGTGGGGTTCTCGGGAGCTTCTTGACTTGCACTCCAAGCTCTCCGGATCACGTTCGTTCCAAAAATCACGCTCCCGAAGGTTTCATTCCGTTTGGACTCCGTTTGATATTCCTTTTCTTCGAAATACTGAAATAGGCAAAAAAAAAAGCTATATGGGCTGGGCCTCTGGTTAGTAGGTTAGTCCCAAAAATGATATAAATGTATAAAATAATGCCCATAAACATCCAAAAGAGGTAATACAATAGCATGGAACAATCAAAAATTATAGCTACGTTGGAGACATATCAAGCATCCCCAAGCTTAATTCTTGCTCGTCCTCGAGTAGGTAAATGATAAAAAAGAAATTTTTGATGTGGAATGCTACCTAGCATAATTCTCAATGTAATTTTCTTTATTGTGGCATGAATGTTCAGATCCAAATGATTCAAAATAAAAGCTTATAAAACATAAAAATAATAATGCTGCAAAGCATACTAACAAATAATCATGTCCTATCAAAATAACATAGCCAAAGAAAGCTTATCCCTACAAAATCATATAGTTAGGCCATGCTTCATTTTCATTACACAAAATACTCCCATCATGCACAACCCCGATGATGAGCTGAGCAATTGGTTCATACTTTTTAACGTGCTTCAGCCTTTTCAACTCTTACGCAATACATGAGCGCAAGCCATGGACATAGCACTATGGTGGTATATGGTGGTTGTGAGCACAAAAAGGGAGAAGATAGTCTCACATCAACTAGGCATATTAACGGGCTGTATGGAGATGCCCATTAATAGATATCAATGTGAGTGAGTAGGGATTGCCATGCAACGGATGCACTAGAGCTATAAATATATGAAAGCTCAACAAAAGAAACTAAGTGGGTATGCATCCAACTTGCTTGCTCACGAAGACCTACGACACTTTGAGGAAGCCCATCATTGGAATATACAAGCCAAGTTCTATAATGAAAAATTCCCACTAGTATATGAAAGTGACAACATATGAGACTCTCTATCATGAAGATCATGGTGCTATTTTGAAGCACAAGTGTGGAAAAAGAGGTAGTAGCAATTGTCCCTTCTCTCCTTTTCTCTCTTTTCCCTTTTTTCTTTCTTCTTCTTCTTTTTTTCTTTCTCTTTTTCTCTTTTTTCCTTTTTGGTGGGCATCTTTGGCCTCTTTTATTTTTATAAAGTCCGAAGCCTCATCCTGACTTGTGGGGGAATCATAGTCCTCATCATCCTTTCCTCACTAGGACAATGCTCTAATAATGAAAATCATCATACTTATATGGATTTACAACTCAAGAATTACAACTCAAAGCTAGAACAAGATATGACTCTATATGAATGCCTCCGGCGGTGTACCGGGATATGCAATGAATCAAGAGCAACATGTATGAAGATTATGAAGGTGGCTTTGCCACAAATACGATGTCAACTACATGATCATGCAAAGAGCAATATGACAATGATGAAACATGTCATAATAAACGGAATGGTGGAAAGTTGCATGGCAATATATCTCAGAATGGCTATGGAAATGCCATAATAGGTAGGTATGGTGGCTGCTTTGAGGAAGGTAAATAAAGGGTTCAATACCGACGAGAGTTGCACGGTAATAATAAAGGCTAGCAAAGTAAAAGGATAGGTGTGCATATGTCCATGGACTCGCATTAGTCAAAAAAGAACTCATATACTTATTGCAAAAGTATACTTCGCCCTCGAAGCAAAGTACTACTACGCATGCCCCAAGAGGGATAGATTGGTAGGAAAAATTCCATCGCTCGCCCCCGACTGCCACTCATAAGGAAGACACTCAAAAGAGGACCTCATGCAACAAATTTGTCACACAACTTTTACCATACCTGCATGCTACGGGACTTGCCAACTTCAACAAAATTATTTCTCAATTTCATAATTACCCACTAGCATGACCCTAACATTACTACCTTTATATCTCAAAACAATTATCAAGCATCAAGTTGATCATAGCATCCAATTCTTTTTCTATGATAGTTTTTATTATACCCAACTTGGATGCTCATCATTCTAGGACCAACTTTGTAACCATAGCAAATACCATGCTGTTCTAAGAGACTCTCAAAATAATATAAGTGAAGCATGAGAGACTAGCAATTTCTATAAAATCAAGCCACCACCATGCTCTAAAAGATATAAGTGAAGCACTAGAGCAAAAACTATCAAGCTCAAAAGATATAAGCGAAGCGCATAGAGTATTCTAGAAAATTCTAACAAAATAGGCTTCTCCAAAAAGTTGTGTACAGCAAGGATGATTGTGGTAGACTAAAAATCACAGACTAATATAATACACGACGCTCCAAGCAAAACACATATCATGTGGCGAATAAAAATATACCTCCAAGTAAAGTTACCAATGAACGAAGACGAAAGAGGGGGTGCCTTCCCGGGGCATCCCCAAGCTTAGGCTTTTGGATATTATTGAATATCTTGGGGTGCCTTGGGCATCCCCAAGATTAGGCTCTTGCCACCCTTTATTCCATAGTCCATAAAAGCTTTACCCAAAACTTGAAAACTTCACAACACAAAACTCAACAGGAAATCTTATAAGCTCCGTTAGTGAAAGAAAACAAAACCACCACATAAGGTACTGCAATGAACTCATTCTTTATTTATTTTGGTGTTAAACCTACTGTATTCCAACTTCTGTATGGTTTATAAACTAATTTACTAGCCATAGATGCACTGAAATAAGCAAACAACACACGAAAAACAGAATCTGTCAAAAACAGAACAGTCTGTAGCAATCTGTAACTAACGCAAACTTCTGGAACTCTAAAAATCCTACCAAAATAGGACGTACTGGAAAATTTGTGTATTGATCATCAGAAAAAAGAATCAATACAAAATCACGTTTCTGTGATTTATTTAATTTTTTCTCGTGAGCGCAAAGTTTCTGTTTTTCAGCAGAATCAAATCAACTATCATCATAATTTATCCTATAGGTTCTACTTGGCACAAACACTAAATAAAAGATAAAAACACATCTAAACAGAAAGTAGAAACAAAATTTAACACTAAACAGGAATAAAAACAATGAACATAAATAAAATTGGGTTGCCTCCCAACTAGCGCTATCGTTTAACGCCCCTAGCTAGGCATAAAAGCGAAGATAGATCTAAGTAGTGCCATAATAATAAGATAGATCTTGAAAGCTCATCTCATATTCTCTACGTTCGGCAGCAAGTTTTCTTTGAGGCAAGCAAAAGTAATCAAAGTGCTAAATTTGGTAGGACAAAGGTCCCCAAAATCAATCACAAGAGGAATGGGTTCCTCCTTCGGCCCTTCATAGTGCACAACTATTTCATCACTAAAAGCATTCTTTTGGCAAAATCTTGTGAGCCTATACTCAAGAGAGTATCCTAGCTCATTGTTTCGAAGAGCAAAATCATTATTGAGTTCATTAATGCAATCAATCAAGACTTTGGTAGGAACCTTTTTTCTAAGGTTTTCATTAAAAGCGACATAGTCACAAGATTGAAAACGTCTAAATTCCTCTTGATCATAGAGGATCGCTTCTATGGGAGGACGACCGGCGTCCACCCTATAGTGCGCAAAGATTTATTTGGCCTCTCTTATGATAAATCTAAACTCATGAGCGAAAAAGATAGTAACAACGCGCTTAACAGAAGAATGCTCAATATTAGAAAATTCTAGGAAAATTCTTTGTATGCAGGGATGCATATGCATAAATTGTCTCTCAAGTTCAACTACAAGCATAGCGATAGCATCCGCAAGACTACTAGTTTTATGAAGAATAGAACAACCCATGGAAGGTAAATCACCGGCAGAAGTAAAGAAATCTTGAATAACACCTTTGCCAATAATGTTACCACTACCGATTCGAAACTTTTTAGTATGCAGAATAGGGGGTTCATCAGCCGGAGCCTCGGGATTTTCTGTGTTATCATTATTGTCCATATCGACGATAATCTCCCCAATTTCAGACATAGCGGCAAACAAAAGCAAGGCAGAAGAAAGCGAGCGAAAAAGAGAGGAGGAGATTGGGAAATAGATGGCGAATAAAACGGCAATGGTGAAGTGGGGGAGAGGAAAACGAGAGGCAAATGACAAATAATGTAAATGCGAGGGAGATGGGTTTGTGATGGTTACTTGGTATGTCTTGACTTGAGCGAAGACCTCCCCGGAAATGGCGCCAGAAATCCTTCTTGCTACGTCTTGAGCTAGCGTTGGTTTTCCCCGAAGAGGAGAGGGTGATGCAGTAAGTGTAGCGTAAGTATTTCCCTCAGTTTTGAGAACCAATGTATCAATCTAGTAGGAGGCTCCTCAAAAGTCCCACGCACCTACACAAACAAACTGAGAACTCGCAACCAATGCAATAAAGGGGTTGTCAATCCCTTCACGGCCACTTGCGAAAGTGAGATCTGATAGAGACAGTATGATAAGATAAATATATTTTTGGTATTTTATAATATAGATGCAAAAAGTAAAGATGCAAATAAAAGTAGATTGAAAGCAAATATGATAAGAGATAGACCCGGGGGCCATAGGTTTCACTAGAGGCTTCTCTCAAGATAGCATAAGTATTATGGTGGGTGAACAAATTACTGTCGAGCAATTGATAGAAAAGCACATAGTTATCAGATTATCTAGGCATGATCTTGTATATAGGCATCACGTCCATAACAAGTAGATCGACTCCTGCCTGCATCTACTACTATTACTCCACATATCGACCGACTCCTGCCTGCATCTAGAGTATTAAGTTCATAAGAACAGAGTAACACATTAAGCAATATGACATGATGTAGAGGGATAAACTCATGCAATATGATATAAACCCCGTCTTGTTATCCTCGATGGCAACAATACAATACGTGTCTTGCAACCCTTTCTGTCACTGGGTAAGAACACCGCAAGATTGAACCCAAAGCTAAGCACTTCTCCCATGGCAAGAAAGATCAATATAGTAGGCCAAACCAAACTGATAATTCGAAGAGACTTGCAAAGATAACTCAATCGTACATAAAAGAATTCAGAGAAGAATCAAATATTATTCATAGATAAACTTGATCATAAACCCACAATTCATTGGATCTCGACAAACACACCGCAAAAAGGGATTACATCGATTAGATCTCCACAGGAGAGGGGGAGAACATTGTATTGAGATCCAAAAATAGAGAAGAAGCCATCTAGCTAATAACTATGGACCCGTAGGTCTGTGGTAAACTACTCACAACTCATAGGAGGGGCAAGGATGTTGATGTAGAAGTCCTCCGTGGTCGATTCCCCCTCCGGCAGAGTGCCGGCGAAGGCTCCAAGATGGGACCTCGTGGATACAGAAGGTTACGGCGGTGGAAATTGTGTTTCATGGTGCCCCTGGATGTTTTTCGGGGTACGTAGGTATATATAGGAGGAAGAAGTACGTCGGTGGACGTCCGAGGGGCCCACGAGACAGGGGGGCGTGCCCCCTATCTCGTGGGGTCCTCGGGAGCTTATTGACTTGCACTCCAAGCTCTCCGGATCACGTTCGTTCCAAAAATTACGCTCCCGAAGGTTTCATTCCGTTTGGACTCCGGTTGATATTCCTTTTCTTTGAAATACTAAAATAGGCAAAAAAACAGCAATATGGGCTGGGCCTCCGGCTAGTAGGTTAGTCCCAAAAATGATATAAATGTATAAAATAAACCCATAAACATCCAAAAGAGGTAATATAATAGCATGGAACAATCAAAAATTATAGATACGTTGGAGACGTATCAGTGCACACGAGCTCGACCTCATCGGCGAAGTAGGGTGGGCATGTCGGCCCTCGGGACTTCCTCCTCCTCCAGCGCACCCCCTAGCAACCCATTCGATTCCTCCTATGGGTCCGAACCCGATGACCCCCAAGCCGCCAACATCCGCAACATCCACCTCTCCGATCACGTCCCCATCATCCTCTCCGAGGCCTCCGCAAACTACTACGCCTGGAAAATCTACTTCAATCTCATCTTCCATGAGTACAACCTTTGTGATCATGTGGACGGTCTCGCCAATTTCTTCGCCGGTGCCCACGACGCCAATTGGCTCGCCATTGACACCGCCCTCATCCAGTGGTTCTTCCTCATCGTCTCTTCGGACATCTTCCACACCGTCATTCGCGATGGGGATGATGCTTACATGGTGTTGACCAAGATCAATGGCCTCTTCACCGACAACAAGCTTCAACATATTGTTTTTTTGCAGCAGGAATTTTTGGGTGTCATCAGAACAACTCCACCATCAACGCCTTCTATTTCCGGCTCAAGACCCTCTCTGACGATCTCAACGACGTCGGGTTCAAGGTGGGCGACGAGCTTCTCCTCTCGACGCTCACCGCCGGCCTCAACGAGGACTTCGGCAACGCCGCCTCCAACCTCACCCTCATGGCCAACCCTACTTACGAGCGGGCGGTGGCCTATCTTTGTCTTGAGGAGCGGAGGATGAAGCACCTCTGCACCCGTCCCGTCCACACCGCTCTCGCCGCCGGCCTCTCCACCGGCGCCTCTACACCATCCTCGGCGCCACGTCCTCCGGCCGTCCGCAGCCGGTGCCGCAGCCGCCCCAACCACCGCGCAACGGTGGGAACGGTGGAAACCGTCGCTGCGGTCACGGTGGTCAACGCCAGGGCGGAGGGAAAGGTGGCGGCGGCGGTGGTCAACCTCCCCAGCAGCAGCCCCAGCCACCCTGGGCCGGAGGCTACAATACCTGGACGTGGGTCGTGCACACATACAGTATGCCGGTGCCGCGGCCCCCCGCCCCGGGCATCCTCGGCCCCCGCCCGAGCACGCATCAGGTGCTCCTGGCCACGCCTCTCAGTGCCCACGGCTGTGCTCCCGCCCCTCCTGTCGCGCCCTCCTACGGAGTGTATGGCGCCCCCTACTACGACCCGACCCTTCTAGCGGCGTTGCAGCAATTGCCACCCTACTCTGGTGGCGGCGGCGATTGGATTATGGTCTCCGGTGCCACCGCCCATATGTCCGCTCACCCGGGTAACCTCTCCTACGTCCATCCCACTTCCACTCCCTCCCGCATCATCATCGGCAACGGCGTTGGTCTTCCCATCTCTCATGTCAGTTCTGCACCCTTTCCCTCTAACTCTAGACCTCTATCTCTTAATAATGTCATTGTTTCTCCTCATCTCATTCAGAACTTAGTTTCCGTTCGTAATCTTTCTCGTGATTATTTTGTAACTGTGGAATTTGACGAAGTTGGATTTTCTGTTAAGGACGCTCGCACCAGGATGATTCTTCACCGCTATGAAAGTCCTGGCGACCTCTACCCAGTTCAGTCGCCGTCATCTCCGGGTGGTCCTCGAGCTTTTTCCGCCAGCGCCGATCTTTGGCATGCTCGTCTTGGGCATCCTAGCACTTCTTCACTTCGTCAAATAATGAGAGGATTTTCTTTTTCATGTAATAAAACGGGCGCTCACTCCTATGAAGCCTGCCGGTTAGGCAACCAAGTTCGCCTTCCTTTTAGTTCCTCTTCCACAGTTGCTTCCTTTCCTTTTGAGTTAATTCATAGCGATGTATGGACATCTCCAGTACCTAGTAATTCTGGTTATCTTTACTATCTTGTTATACTGGATGATTACTCTCACTTTGTTTGGACATTTCCTCTTCGTAGGAAATCCGATGTTGCCACCACTCTCATTGCATTCTATGGTTATGTCTCCACACAGCTTGGGCTACCCATACTCGCACTTCAGACCGACAACGGGAAAGAATTTGACAATCTCACCATCTGCCATCTTCTGTCCTCCCACGGCACCGTGTTTCATCTCACGTGTCCATACACCTCCCAGCAGAATGGCCGTGCCGAGCGCATCCTACACACCCTCAATGAGTGTGTGCGTACCCTTCTTTTCCATGCCTACATGCCCTCTCGGTTTTGGCCAGATGCCCTCGCCACCGCCACACTCCTCCTTAACCTCCGGCCATGCCGTCCGCGCTGGAACTATGCACCTCACCATCTCTTATATGGCACTCCTCTCTCCTGCGATGGTCTCCGTATTTTCGGTTGTCGTTGTTACCTCAACACCACCGCCACCACTTCTCATAAACTCGCTCCTCGTTCCGTTCCATGTGTCTTCCTTGGTTACCCGGCCAACACTAAGGGTTATCGCTGTTATGACCCCGTGTCACACCGTGTCATCACCTCACGACATGTGTATTTTGATGAGCTTGTGTTTCCCTTTGCATAGGAATAGGTGGCGCCGTCTTCCCCTCCCGCGGCGGGTTCTCCTCAGCGCCGCCGCCCGCTGCCGGCCTTGGGTGCTCCGGCACCCCCGCCTGTGGCGCCCTCCTCCGGATCGGGGCCATCCGTGGCTCCCTCCTACGGCTCGACGCCCTCGTCGCCTGGAGCCGTGTCGACGTCGCCCCAATCCCCGCAATGCATGTTGGGCCGCATGTTGGGCCGCCTGCTAGGTCGGCCCCTCCTGGTGCGGCCTCCCCTAGCGCGGCCTCTCCTGGCACGGCTTCGACCCCGCCTTGGTCCCTCACCGAGTCCACCTCGGTCGCCTGCTGGCGCGATCGCTGCCCCGTCGTCGCCTGGTTCTCCCGACGCCGCGACCTCGACCTCAACTCGGCCCGCCTCTCCCGTGGACGCCGTGGATGCCACGGCCTCGCCGCCACCCGCAGCTGCTCCGATGGCCGGGCCCGTCACACGCTCGCGCACTGGTGTCTTCCGCCCGAGCTCGCGCTATGTGGATGACTACGTCTGCACCGCCTCGACGTCCGCTCCCTCCCCGCTGCCGTCCTCGGTTCGGGCCGCTCTCTGCGACCCTCTTTGGATGGCCGCCATGCAGGAGGAGTTCGATGCTTTGCAGCGGAACCGGACTTGGTAGCTTGTTCCCCGTCCCCGGCACGCAAACGTGACCACCGGGAAGTGGATCTTCAAACACATGCTTCGTCCCGACGGCACTCTTGATCGCTACAAGGCGCGTTGGGTTCTTCGTGGTTTCCGGCAACGCGCCGGTGTGGACTTCACCGACACCTTCGCTCTGGTTGTTAAGCCCGAGACGATCCACACTGTTTTACAGTCGGCGGTTTCTTGTGCCTGGCCGATTCATCAGATGGACGTCTCCAACGCGTTCCTCCATGGTCATCTTGAGGAGCAGGTCTTCTGTCAGCAGCCCACGGGGTTTGTTGATTCAGCATGTCCTGATCATGTGTGTCTGCTCTCACGCTCATTATATGGGCTCAAGCAGGCTCCTTGTGCCTGGTACCAGCGCATCGCAACATTTCTTCACCAACTCGGCTTTCGCTCTACACGCTCCGATGCTTCACTGTTTGTTTACCACCAGGGCACCGACACGGCGTATTTGCTTCTCTATGTTGACGACATCATGCTGACAGCATGCACTTCTGAGCTCCTTCGTCAGCTTACTGATCGTCTCCGTGCTGAGTTTTCCATCAAGGACTTGGGTCCATTGCACTACTTCCTCGGTGTTGAGGTGGTGCATCGTCCTGATGGTTTGTTTCTTCATCAACGGAAGTACGCTCATGAGCTCCTCGACCGTGCTCGGGTGCTTATTAACTGCAAACCGGCCACCACTCTTGTCGACACGAAGGCCAAGCTCTCTGCTACTGATGGTACTCCCACTCCGGATGCTGGCTTCTACCGGTCCATTGTTGGTGCTCTCCAATACCTCACTCTCACTCGACCGGAGCTTCAGTACGCGATTTAGCAGGTCTGCCTGCATATGCATGCTCCTCGAGATGCTCACTGGACTGCCGTTAAGCGGATTCTCCGCTACATCCATGGTGCTAAGGATCTTGGTCTTACTCCGCGCGCCCCTCCACTACCACTGATCTGGTCACCTACTCCGACGCCGACTGGGCTGGCTGCCCAGACACCCGTCGCTCTACTTTGGGTTACTGCATCTTCCTTGGACCGTCCCTGGTGTCGTGGTCGTCCAAGCGGCAGCCCACCATCTCGCGGTCCAACACCGAGGCTAAGTACCGCGCTGTGGCTAACGTTGTTGCTGAGTGCTCCTAGATTCGTCAGCTTCTTCATGAGCTGCGTGTCCTGTTGAGAAGGCCACGGTCGTCTACTGTGACAACGCCTCCGCCGTATACCTCTCCGCCAACCCGGTTCATCATCGTCGCACCAAGCACATTGAGCTTGATATCCATTTTGTTCGGGATCAGGTGGCTTTTGGCCATGTTCGTGTTCTGCACGTTCCCACCTCCAAACAATTTACCGACATCATGACCAAAGGCTTGCCTACGACGTCTTTCGAGGAATTCCGGTACAGTCTCTGCGTCAGCAACGGTGTC
>NC_041391.1:88955319-88972475 GCF_002162155.2 Triticum dicoccoides | reverse complement strand
ATGTATTTAGCACATGTATTCTTGTACTCCAAGTCTCCTCCTTGTGTATAGTTGAGGATATGACTTGCCCTATGTACTATATAAACTTGTGCATATGCACCCATCAATACATTGAGAGTTGCATTCTATTCCTCTACACTCCCGTTGGACCTCGTAGCGAATCATGCCAATGTTGGTGGTGTTGCATGGCCGCAGAAATTTCTTCCAGCTGCTAGCCCCTACCTTGCTCGTCATGCATGCAACACAAACACGCTGTATGAAAGAGAAATACTCGCTCCATACAGAAATATATGTCGCTGGAGAAGTTGTACTACACACGATGACATATATTACGATACAGAGGGAGTAGTTAGTAGTACAGTACGCTAGTAATTTCCGTGCATGCGAGTGCAACTGCATGCCGCTGCCGCTTGCAGTGCGTGCTTGCCTGCCGCCGCTGCCTGCCACTTTGCTCGTGTGTGTTAGAATTAGAGATAGAAGCTTGTTCAAACTCATGTAATCTCAATCTCTATCCTATCTCTCTCTCTCTCGTATCCTGTTCTGTTTCCTATCTCCTGTAAACCATCGTATCCTAGCGATAGATGGAAACTTGTACGCCACGACAGGGGCTTCCTGTCTCGATAAATAAAACCAACGCAGCTCCCTTACGAGGGAGTAGGAACGCTTCAATCTTACATGGTATACAAAGTCTATTCTCTTCCCATCTAGCTACCAGAAGCCAATCCCCATCGCCATGTCTTCCAGCTCGGCACCGGTCGTCCTCAACCTCGGACCTCCACCAGCCGAAAAGCTTAGCAAGGGGAACTACCTTTTGTGGAAGGCCCAGGTCATGCCCGGCCTGCGAGGAGCGCAGGTCATGGGGCTCCTAGATGGAACCGACGCGGCGCCCCCGACCACGGTGGAGCAGCAGAAGTCGGACAAGACCATGGAAGTGGTACCCAATCCACTTTATGCGCCATGGCTATCAAAGGACCAATAGGTCCACAGCTACCTGATGAACTCCCTCTCCAAAGAAGTCCTCGCGCAGTTCGTCGGTAAGGAAAATACATATGATTTGTGGACCGGCATCACCACCCTGTTTGCATCGCAGTCCCAATCCCGCATCACCAACTTGAGGATCGCCATCACCACGACAAAGAAGGGCAGCATGTCCAGCACGGCGTACATCTCCAAGATGAAGAGTCTCGGGGATGAACTCGCGGCGGTAGGACGCCCGGTCTCCGATCCCGAGATGGTGGACTACGTGCTCGCCGGATTGAATCGCGACTATGATCCGGTGGTGGCGGCCATTGGTGCTGTCAAGACCTCCATCAATGTTGACGAGCTCTTTGCTCAGATCGCCGCCTTCGACCAGCGCATGGAGGTGCTGGGCGATGGAGAAGAAGGAGGCTTCAACACTTCAGCGAACCTGGCGTACAGAGGCCGCGGCTAGTACAGGTCCAGGGCGCGCGCACGTGGGACCAGGGGGCATGGTCGAGGGAGGCGCTCTCCCTCTGCTCCAAGCAGCAGCAACAGGGGCGCTCGAGGTGGCCGTCCCCAACAACAGAATCAGCAACGTCAACAACACCGGGATTATCCCGAGTGCCGGATCTGTCTCAAGCATCATCGAGGAGGCGCTCGTGCATGCTGGGATCGTTATGAGGAGGACGAGGAGTACGAGGAGGAGGCAAACGTTGTCACCGACTCTTATGGCATTGACACAAATTGGTATGCGGATACTGGTGCTACCAACCACATCACGGGGGAGCTCGACAAGCTGACCATCAGGAACAAGTACCTTGGACATGACCAAGTGCACACTGCAAGTGGTTCTGGTATGGACATTACTCATGTTGGTAGTTCAATTGTCAAAAACCCCCTTAAAAAACTTCAATCTAAACAGAATTCTATATGTGCCCGAAACATCAAAAAATCTTCTTTCTGTTCATAGATTTACCCTTGATAATCGTGTTCTCATTGAATTCTATCCT
This sequence comes from Triticum dicoccoides, assembly GCF_002162155.2. NCBI lineage: Eukaryota > Viridiplantae > Streptophyta > Magnoliopsida > Poales > Poaceae > Triticum > Triticum dicoccoides. Next base: position 88,970,505 of record NC_041391.1, on the reverse strand, counting down.
TACTTCTTTTTGGTCAAGGACTTGGACATGAGGAGGGTTCTTCTTAGAGGCAAGTGCGTGGGAGGTCTCTACCCAATCATATCGTCATCATCATCATCAAATAAACATGCTTTAGTTGCTGTCAAGCCTTCTTCAGCAAAGTGGCACAGTAGATTAGGTCATCCTTCATCAGTTATTGTTAAGCTCGTTCTTAGTAAGAATAAACTTCCCCACTCTTTTGAGTCTATCGTTGAGTCAGTTTGTGATCCATGTCAACAAGATAAAAGTCATCAGTTGCCATACCCTATTTCTGCCAGCAGTTCCACTGCACCCTTACAACTTGTATTCTCGGATGTTTGGGGGCCAGCTCCTACCTCTGTCGGTAGACATTCCTATTATGTAAGCTTCATTGATGATTGTAGCAAATTTACTTGGATCTATCTTCTTAAGAAACGATCTGAAGTGTTTCAAGTTTTCAAGAATTTTCAAAATCTTGTTGAGCGAAAACTAAACACTAAGATCATTGCTATGCAAACCGACTGGGGAGGTGAATACAAGAAACTTAATATCTTTTTTCAGCAACTTGGTATCTCTCATCATGTTTCGTGTCCCCATGCACATCAACAGAACGGTTCTACCGAGAGAAAACATCGTCATGTTGTTGAGGTAGGGTTAGCCCTGCTAGCAAATGCATCCATGCCTTTAAAATTTTGGGATGAAGCATTCTTGACTGCCACGTATCTCATAAATTTACTTCCTAGCAAAGTCATCAAATTTGGAACTCCCATCACACGTCTCTTTAGCATTATTCCTGATTATAAATCTCTTCATGTGTTTGGTTGTGCTTGCTGGCCCAATCTTCGCCCATACAATACATGAAAACTTGCTTTCCGCTCTAAGAAGTGTGTATTTCTTGGATATAGTCCTATTCACAAAGGAGTTAAATGCCTAGATGTATCCACCGGCAGGGTATATATTTCTCGAGATGTTGTGTTCGATGAATCAGAGTATCCTTTTGAGTCTCTTCATCCAAATGCCGGAGCACTTCTTAGGAAAGAAATTCTCCTTCTTCCGACCAATCTTCAAAACTTTGATCAAGGGGGCGACGGTTGTACTAACCCAACTGATGATCCTACTAGTACTACTTATGTGCAGGGTCATGCAGAGGATGTAGCAGAAGACGGTGCAGAAAACGGTGCAGAGAATGATCAAATTTTTGCAGAAAATGGAGATGTATTTCATGTGCCAGAAGATGACGAAGCAGGGGTGGAACACGAGGAAGATTTTGCGGCACCTGGAACTCCTGTGCTGCAGGCTTCATCGGATCGTGCGCGCAGATTCTCTCGGGATCACGCTCCAGGTAGAAGCGCTGCGCACCAGCCCGCGGGCTCCACGTCATCGCCTGTCACCCCGCGTCCTGCATGTAGGCCTGCGATAGCGACGTCAGCGCCAGAAACCACGTCGCCAACGGCAGGAAGCGCGTCCAGCGCTGATTCCCAGTTGCATGCGCATGTGCAGGGTGATTCCACGGGATGTTCTGCGGCCGGTGCTGATGATGCAATAAATTCCTCTACCACACCACAGGCTGCAGGATCTTCTGTGCAAAGCGGGTCCAGGTTCTCTCCAAGATTCTCTGCGGCCGAGTCTCCTACACCATCTCCTGTACAGCAGGTTACAAGGCATCAACCACAAGCAACTTCACGAGTTACGACTCGGCTACAAAAAGGTATTAGAAACCCAAAAGTTCGAACTGATGGCACTATACGATATGGAATGTTATGTGTCGGAGGAGAACCAACAAAGTTGGAGGATGCACTAAAGGATCAGAAATGGAAAAATGCAATGGATGAGGAATACATGGCACTTATGAGGAACAAGACATTGCACCTTGTACTGGAACCAAGAGGTAAAAATATTATTGATTGTAAGTGGGTTTACAGAATCAAAAAGAAGGCAGATGGCTCAATTGACAGGTATAAAGCACGTTTAGTTGCAAAAGGCTTTAAACAACGTTACGGCTTGGATTATGAAGATACCTTCAGCCCTGTTGTTAAAGCCGCGACGATTAAGCTTGTATTATCTATTGTTGTGTCCAGGGAATGGAGCTTGAGACAGCTAGACGTTCAGAATGCGTTTTTGCATGCTGTTCTGGAAGAGGAAGTTTACATGAGACAACCACCTGGGTATGCAGAAAATAATGCACCTCATTATGTGTGCAAACTTGATAAGGCACTTTATGGACTGAAACAAGCACCAAGAGCATGGTACTCAAGGTTAAGTTCTCAGTTAAGACGTCTTGGCTTTGTTGCATCAAAAGCTGACACATCTCTCTTCATTTACAACAAGGCAAACACTATTATATATTTACTGATATATGTTGATGATATTATAGTTGCAAGTTCTTCACAAAATGCCACTAATGCTCTCCTGCATGATCTAAGTTCAGAGTTTGCTTTGAAAGATCTTGGTGATCTACACTTCTTTCTGGGAATTGAAGTCAAGAAAATTCAAGATGGCATAGTACTTAATCAAGAGAAATATGCTACTGAACTTCTGGTTCGTATGGGAATGAAGGATTGTAAACCTTCACCCACACCATTGTCTTCTTCAGAAAGACTTTCAGCCTTTGAGGGAGAGCCACTCAAGGAAGAAGAAGGCACAAGGTAGAGAAGTGCTGTAGGGGCTTTGCAGTATTTAACATTGACAAGACCAGATATATCCTTTGCTGTTAATAAGGTTTGTCAGTACCTACATGCACCTACTACAGTACACTAGACAGCTGTTAAGAGAATTATCCGCTATATAAAACATACTGTAAGCTTAGGCCTTCAGTTTAGACGCTCTAATTCCACTCTTGTCAGTGCTTTCTCTGATGCTGACTGGGCAGGATGTAACGATGACAGAAGGTCAACTGGAGGATTTGCAGTGTTCTTTGGTTCTAATCTTATTTCTTGGAGTGCCAGAAAACAAGCTACAGTGTCAAGGTCAAGTACTGAGGCTGAATATAAATCACTAGCCAATGCTACTGCTGAGATCATCTGGTTGGAGTCATTGCTTAGTGAACTGGGAATCAAGAAACAACGTGTGTCATGCTTATGGTGTGATAACTTGGGAGCCACCTATCTCTCTGCAAATCCAGTTTTTCATGATAGAACTAAACACATTGAAATTGATTTTCACTTTGTGCGAGAAAGAGTAGCAGAGAAGAAGTTGGACATAAGGTTTATTCCTTCCAAAGATCAGATAGCAGATGGCTTCACTAAAGCCTTATCAAGCAAACCATTTGAGGAATTTAAGAGAAATCTTAATGTAGGATAGTTGAAATTAAGGGAGGGTGTTAGAATTAGAGATAGAAGCTTGTTCAAACTCATGTAATCTCAATCTCTATCCTATCTCTCTCTCGTATCCTGTTCTGTTTCCTATCTCCTGTAAACCATCGTATCCTAGCGATAGATGGAAACTTGTACGCCACGACAGGGGCTTCCTGTCTCGATCAATAAAACCCAACGCGGCTCCCTTACGAGGGAGTAGGAACGCTTCAATCTTACAGTGTGCACCACTGCCTAGTGTGCGCCACGGAGACCTCCTTCCGAGTTAGTCAAGCGGATTCTAGTCTTGAAAAGAACACAGCCCGTACGTGGTGAGACCGGCCGGATTGCCTGGGTGGCGCTGGCGTCTAGCTTCCTTCCTTGCACTGCTCGGATTCCGAGTCCGAGCACAGAGCGAGAAGGTCCGTCCGATGCCGAACATCATCGTCCATGGGCAAGCTAGTACTCCTATATATAAAAGGCTTTCGCTACGCAACGAAATCTCCAAGAGAGGCCATCGCGAACAACCAACCTTCTCGGCGAGAGCACGTCGCGCGAGACCTGCTCGTAAATCGATCGGCCCCTCGCCAGACGACCAAGAACATGGGGGCGAGGCAGCATGCCGGCGGCGCGGCCCCGTGCGCCAACGGCTGCGGGTTCTTCGGCAGCGGCGCGGCCACAAACGATCTCTGCTCCAACTGCTACAAGGAACGGCAGCAGCTGCTGGACCTCATGGCCTTTGACGCCGCCGTCATGTCCGGCCTCAGGTCGCTGAGGCTGACGAAAGCTGCAGGCGAGGAGGAGACGCCCGAGAAGACGGCGGGGGCGACCAAGAACCGATGCGATGCGTGCCAGCAGAAGGTGGGGCTGCTCGGATTTGCGTGCCAGTGGTGGGCCACGGCCACCTGCTGCGGCGCGCACCGCCATGCCGACGCACAGGTCTGCTTCTTCGACTACAAAGCAGCCTGCCGCGAGCAGGTCGCGCGCAAGAACCCGCTTGTCGCGCCCAAGATGGCGAGGATTTCAATTTTTTAAGAAAATGAGGTTAAACCCCCGGCCTCTCTGCATTAATCGATGTATGCAGCCATTTTTTATTAATTATATTTCACAAAGTTTTGATAAGAACATACTCCCTCCGTAAACTAATATAAGAGCGTTAGTTTACAGAGGGAGTACATCAATTCACCCCAAAACACTACTCACACCAACAAACTCAATAACATGGAGTTCTCTCACTCCTCATATCTAAAATCAAGGTCGTCGTCAATCCATCATCATCCTTGCCAGTCCGGACATCAAGGATTTGAATGCTTGCTTCTACCCATGACATGTACCTCACGCTGTGCTGACTCTTGCAGGAGATGCCCTAGAGATGAACTGTGGAATTAGTATGCGTTCGATTCGATTGCGTCTCCGTCGTTTCTACCTTTGTGACGAGGAGGCTGTGTATCTAAAAGATGCGCCTGTATTTTTTCCATCAGGTTAAATTCATACAAATATCCATTACGTTCTTCGCAAGTTGGTACGCATCATGCATTTGGATGATAAACTGCCCGAATGTCTCATCCGATCTAACCCCTATGCTATTAGATTAATCAAACCAAGAAATAAAAATTAAAAAATCCCATGAATCTGCGCAAAATCCAACATGTAAGAGTTAGATCGATGAGATATAGTTATTTCTCATTTAGATGAGAGCTAGCCATGCTCTAAGGCCCCTCCTAATGCTCCATCTTGTACAAGTGGTAAGGCTGCCATATAGGCAAAAAGTCTGATGTGGCAAGGTAATTAAGAGGAGAGAGATGAGTGTGGTGACCCAATAAGAAACAATGCCAAGCATGAGAACCTAAGCAAAACACTTAAATGAAAGAATCCCACCAATGAATGAAGAACTTTAGTTGAAAAATAATTAAAGGAAGGATGCTTAGCACCAACAAGTTAAGCACCTATGCATTGAGGGATTTAGTTGCTAAATTTTTTAGTGTGCTTAACACCTCATGTAAGCACCAACGCATTGAAAGTAGCCTAAATTGCCAACTTCGGCTGGTCAATCAGTCCACCACATCCAGATCCAATCGGCTAATCTTCTTTTTCTCTCATTAGTTCCCGCCGCACGTACGTCATACACGTGGTTAAAAAAAATATCAATAACCATAATTTAAAATCACAAGATTTGGGTCACCTTAACAATAGAATTTTTGAGAATTCAATTCATATATTCAACTAGTAATTTTCTTAGTCCATGCGATTGTTGTCATATATTTTTAATATTTTAAATGTACTCATCTTTGGGGGCGGGGGTGCAGGTTCCCGAAGAACATGAGGTGCTACAACGGCAAAAGAAATGGGGCTGGCGTTTTGGCTCCCGGGAGCATTTGTTCCCAGGTGAACAGTAACATGAAAAAAAATTATTAAATGTTTTCAAAAAATTCTGAATTTTTTTTGTAGATGATTGCATTAGTGTCGCAAACATGCATGACAATTTTCATGTGAAACGGAGCGGCGGTGTTTCGTCGGCAAAAAAATAAATTTGGGATGACATTTTGGGGTAAGTTTTGGTGTTCGATTTGTTTTTTTGTACCGGATTTGGGTCGCGACACAGCGGCGGCTCACTACCGGCGAGGGCGCCCGATGGCAGCATGGTGTTGAGTGGTTGCGGCGGAGCTCGGAGGGCTGGTGGTGTTGCACGGAGAAGTGGAGTGCGGTATGGTCTATGACTAGATCCAGCTGGATTTGGCTCCAGTGGCCCGACGTGTGGCGCAAAGGAGGCGAACGCCCGGTGGGGCTCTCGGCTGTGAGGTGGATCACGTGGGTGGGCGATGGCGTCTCACGCTGGTGGTGGTCGTCAGGTGGCGCTGCTGTCCATGGTGGCTGGGCGGTGGTCGTGGTTCTCCAGGCGGTGATGTGGTGGTGCAGGTGCTACGGTTTGGCGATGGTGTGTTCCGGGTCATTGGCATGCTAAGGCGGCAGCGCAAATCTAGTTCGTGGTTGTGGGTGATGTCTGGCGGCGTGCTGGCTCAGAGGGTCGACCTAGTCTCTGTTGATGACACCTTGTGCCCTTCTTGTATGCGTCTTGCTGGCGTCGGTCTGAGTCGGGCCCTCTTGGCGCTACTATATCGTTAGATGGATTGGCGCCTATGGCTACAGGTGTGGTGGCATGCGAGCTACCCCTCGGCGATGGCCGTTGACAATCATTGGGTTGTTCCCCCTTGGTCCACTGGGACTGGTTGAGAATGCAAGCGTGGGCACTTCCTACGATGGAGGTGTCGATCCAGACCTGGTGGTTTGTGCCGAGCTAGGTGTGGTAGGAGGTGCCTTCCGCTCCATCTGCCATGGCTAGGGTGATGGCGGTCCGCATGATTGGCTCTTTAGTGGGCAACATGACGGTGGCGGTGTCTATGCCTCTTGGTCGTCTGGACGACGCGGTGTGTAGTGGTTGGTGGCTCGGGCCCCTCTTTGAAGATGATAGCGGAGATGTCCACATCCGGATCTGGAGGCTTGTGCTCGCCTCGGCGTATCTACGTGCCTTGTGGTAGCATGGGTGAGCCGCCGAGGAAAAACTCCATGCCTCGGCGTCTCTACGTCCACCTCCGGCTCGTACTTGGTTGAAAAGCCTGCCTGCTAACTCTATTGGATCATGGGCAGAGTTGAAGAGGCGTTTTATCCAAAAATTTAAAGATACATGCAAGCAGCCTATGTCGATTCTGAATTTGGATTCTTGCATTCAAGGTGAAGGCGAGTCAACAACCCATTGGGTGCGCCGGGTCTCATCTATCATACACTCGTCGGATACTATCAATGCCGGTTCTATAGCCCTGATGTTGGAGAAAAATTGTCATTTCATCCCCCTTAAGCAGAAGTTGGGGCGGCTTAAACGCCACTGCAATGACATGGGGGAGCTAATGGCGGCTCTCGTTAAATATGCCGACTCTGATAGTACCAAGGACCCCAAGTTTGATGATGAAAGGCTGGGTAAGGGAAAGAAGGGCGGCAATGTGAAAGGGCAGCAGCATAAACCGGCAGGTCAAGGCGGCAATGGTAAGCGTAAGGCTGATGGTAATTTAGACTTTGTGGCTAACATCAATGCGTAGAATAATAATCAGTGTCGCAAGGGAAAGCCGACCCAGTTTGGAGGATCACGATTTAACGTTGAGGCAGTGATGAATTAGTGTCCAAGGCACGGTACGCGTGAGAAGCTAGCTACTCATCTGTGGCCCGAATGGCGGTTCTGGATCCGGCTCTCACGGACCTAGCTTTGGTTGTGGCGGTTCAAACTCTGGCTTTTAGGGTCAAGGCAATCAATGTGGTTTTAATCAACAGTCTGGTGAAGGAAATCAGCAGCAGCAGTCTGGTTATCAAAGTAATCCAAAGCAGCTGAATGGTGGTCAGTATCATGTGTTCACCACAAGTTTGTGCAAGCGAGATTAGAAAATCCTTAAACGGGCGATGAACTCTGTTGAGCTGGCGGTGCCCCGATACTTGAGGTGGTCTGAACAACCTATTGTATGGAGTCGAGAGGATCACCCGCCCCGGGTTGACAATCCAGGTTAGTTGGCATTGGTGGTTGCTCCACAGGTAGGAGGATATAAGTTAACGAAGGTGCTCATGGATGGAGGCAGCAGTATCAATATCCTTTACTATGAGACTTTTTGTCGTATGAATTTGACTGACAAGGATCTTAGACCGTCTTCTACTGTCTTTCATGGGGTGGTGCCTGGTAAGTCGGCGTATCCTGTGGGAAGGATAACACTGGAGATGGCTTTTGGAGATGACAATGATTCCAGAGCTGAGAAGTTAACCTCTGAGGTGGTAAAAATCAAGAGCCCATACCATGCCTTGTTTGGGTGGCCGGCTTACGCCAAGTTTATGGCACGACCGTGTTATGTTTATTTGCAGCTTAAGATGCCGGGTCACAAGGGCACCATCACGATGCATGGTAATAGAAGAATCGCTCTGGATTATGAAGAGGGTGATGCTACTTATGCTGAGTCGGCTTGTGCCACTGTGGAATTGAAGTTCTACAAAGACAATGTTGACCCGGCGGATATGACGCCTTTGAAGAAACCAACTACAGAGAACGAGCCCTTAATGAAGTTTAAGTCGGCAGATGATACTAAGATGGTTGATTTTGTTCCTGGCGATTCATCAAAGCAGTTCAACATCAGTGCTAATATGAATCCGAAATAGGAAAGCGCTCTCATCGAGTTCATCTGTGAGAACCGGGACATCTTTGCATGGAAGCCTTCTGGCATGCCAGGTGTACCGAGGGAACTCGCTGAGCACACTCTTAATGTGAATCCCAAGTTTCAGCCGGTCAAGTAGTTTCTTCAACGGTTTAATGAGGAGAGGCACAAGGCAATTGGTGAAGAGGTGGCCCTGCTCTTGGTGGCGGGGTTCATTATTGAAGTTTTTCATCATGAGTAGCTGGCTAACCCGATGCTAGTACTTAAGAAAAATGGCACTTGGCGTATGTGTGTGGATTATACAGACCTTAACAAGGCCTATCCGGCTGATCCTTTTGCTCTCCCGCGTATTGATCAGATTATTGATGCTACGGCGGGTTGTGAGCATTTGAGTTTTTTGGATGCTTACTCTGGTTATCATCAGATCAAAATGGCAGTTAAGGACTAGGAGAAGACATCTTTCATCACCCCCTTTGGAGCCTTTTGCTATGTGTCTATGCCTTTTGGGCTCAAGAGTGCCCAGGCGACTTACCAACGGTGTGTTCAGAATTGCCTCCATGGCCAGATTGGGTGCAATGTTCATGCTTATGTAGATGATATTGTTGTAAAATCCAGGAAGAAGGAGACATTGATTGAGGATCTGAAAGAGACCTTTGACAATCTCCGGGTCTACAAGATGATGCTTAACCTAGCCAAGTGTGTTTTTGGCGTACTAGCAGGCAAGTTATTGGGTTTCTTGTTGTTTGAGAGGGGCATTGAAGCTAACCGGAAGAATATTAAGGCTATCACCTCTTTGGCTAAGCCGGCGAGTATCAATGACGTCCAACGTCTGGCGGGTCGTATCGCGGCTTTGAGTCGGCTTATACATCGCCTGGGAGAGAAGGCTATCCCTTTGTATCAAATGATGGAAAAGACAGATGACTTTGTCTGGAGTGATGCTGCTAATGAGGCGTTTGAGGCACTTAAAAAGCAACTAGCTGAGCTGTCGGTTCTTGCAGCTCCCATTGTGAAGGAGCCCTTGCTGTTATATGTGGCTGCAAACAACAAGGCCGTTAGTGTGGAAGTTGTGGTTGAAAGGAAGGAGTCAGGCAAGGAGTATCCGGTTCAAAGGTCGGTTTATTATGTCAGTGAGGTGCTCATTGAGTCTAAGCAGAGATACTCACATTGGCAGAAGCTGGTTTATGGCGTGTTCATGGCTAGCCGCAAGTTGAAACAATATTTCCTTGGTTATCGCATCACTGTGGTTAGCTCTGCTCCCTTGGGGGATATTATTCTAAACAGAGAAGCCACAGGTCGGGTAGCTAAGTGGGCCATTGAGCTTGGACCCTATGGTTTAAAGTATGTGCCTCAGATGGCTATTAAATCTCAAGCACTTGTGGACTTCATCAATGATTGGACAGAGTTGCAGATGCCTGAGGATAAGCCGGATAACACATATTGGACTATTCATTTTGATGGATCCAGGCAGTTGGAAGGCTCGGGGGATGGAGTTATATTGACTTCCCCATGAGGTGATAATTTTTTTATGTTTTAATGTTGATGTTCCCTTGTACTAACAATGTAGCTGAGTATGAAGCCTTACTCCATGGTCTTCGTATGGCTAAAGAGATGAATCTAAGCCGGGTAAGATGTTTTGGCGACTCAGATTTGGTGGCTCAGCAAGTGTCAGGGACTTGGGATTCAAAGGATCCACTCATGGTAGCTTAGGTTGATACTATTGCTGGTCACTTCAAGGGTTATCAAGTGGAGCATGTTGATCGCAGGAAAAATGAAGCTGCTAATGTGTTCAGTCGGCTGGGTTCTCAGCGTAAGACGGTTCCCCCTAATGTTTTCCTTGATATTTTACATAACCCATCAGTAAAGTTGCCTACGGAGCAGGACTTGGCAGTTCCTAACCCGGAGAGACAATTGGTGGCCGCTCTTCATGTTATCCCTGATTGGACTGTTCCATATTTGGCTTATATGACCCAGGCCGAGTTACCTGAGGATGAAACTTTGGCCAGGCAGATAACCCGGAGGTCTAAGTCAATGACTATTGTCAATGGTGAGCTTCACATATGCAGTGTTACAGGGGTGTTTCAACGATGCGTTTTTCCTGAGGAGCGCGCCGTGAAATTTTAAGGAAGATTCATGAAGGAGATTGCGGTCATCATGCCGGCTCTAAGTCTCTCGTTGCTAAGGCCTTTCGTCATCGGTTTTATTGGTTGACGGCTCATGCTGATGCAAAAGATCTAGTCAGTAAGTGTGACGGTTGTCAGAAATTTTCAAGGCGAGCTCATGTGCCAGCTCAAGAATTGAGGATGATTCCAATTACTTGGCCGTTTGCAGCCCTGGGGGCTGGATATGGTTGGGCCCTTCAAAAGGTCCAAGGATAAAAATACTCACCTCTTGGTGGCGGTTGACAAGTTTACAAAGTGGGTTGAGGCTGAGCCAGTCAGCAAATGTGATGCAACCATGGCGGTTCAATTCATCAAAAAGGTGATCTTTCGTTTTGGATATCCTCATAGTATCATCACTGATAATGGTACTAATCTATCTATGGGAGCAATGAAAGAATTCTGTCAACAAGAGCATATCCGCCTTTTTGTGTCATTAGTGGCTCACCCCCAGTCTAATGGCCAAGCTGAATGAGCTAATCAAGAAATCTTGAGAGGTATCAAGCCCCGGCTTATGGTTCCTTGGCAGAGAACACCGGGGTGTTGGGTGGAGGAGTTGCCCTCAGTGCTTTGGAGTATAAATACCACACCCAACAGAACTACGGGTTACATGCCTTTCTTCATGGTTTATGGAGCTGAGGCGGTTCTCCCCAGTTATATATGTCACAATTCGCCTTGTGTGGCGGCTTATGTTGAAGCTGACAATGAGAAAGCACGTTAGGATGCTATTGACCTGTTACATGAGGAGTGTGACCTTGCGGCAGCTTGTTCGGCGATTTACCAGCAAGATCTGCATCGTTATCACAGCCGCCGGGTTAAAACAAGGACCTTTCAAGAAGGCGATTTGGTGCTCTGGCTCATCCAGGATCAAACTGACATGCACAAGCTATCCCCACCTTGGGAAGGGCCCTTTGTGGTTAGCAAAAATCTGAACAACGGGTCATACTACCTTATTGATATTTGAGACCACAAGGAATCACACATGTCGGAGGAGGAGACCCGCCGGCCGTGGAATATTTCTCATCTTCGGCCTTATTACACCTGAGCCACCGGCTCTTGTGATGTACATACTTTGTCAATGTATATATTATCATGAATATAATAAAGCCGGCATCCCTGATAAATCAGGGCCTCTGTCATTTCATTTCTGAGAATATGAGTCTTTATTGTCACTTCATATGATCACTTGGGGGCTTCCTGCTCATTGAGCATAGCTATGACTACCCGCTTGATCCGGCTTGTACGCTATGATTAAAACATACTTGGGGGCTTCCTGCTCATTGAGCATAGCTATGAATACCCTATTAATCCGGCTTATATGCCTGGAATGAACTATTACATGGGGGCTTTTGTTCATGAACAAAGCTTTGATGACCCTTGTAATCGGCCTGGAAGTCGGGTGTATTCACCAAAAATCTGGGTTATCCTACCTTTGTAAGTCTGCCACTCCGCCCAGGTAATCCTGTAATGACTCGCCGTACTCTTGACAGTCAATCTTATAAAGACCCTGAACTTGTCAATGTTAAAACAGCGATTGGTCATGTGAGGTCCGGCTTACAAGGTTTGAATGAAGGTTTAACTCAGCGGCTGTGCGGCCCATGAAAGCACTTTACTTTGAGGCATGGCGGCCTATGAAAGCCTTGTTTTCTGATTTATTTTTGATTTGAACATTTTGAGTTTTGTCTCTTGTGACATGTCAATACATGGTTGAAAAACCAATGAGGACCATGTTGCCTTATGATTCATGTATGACTTTATCCGGAGTGTTATTAACCCGGCCTGGTTGTGGACTTCAAGTCACCAAGGTATAATGATTATATGCTTAGAGCGATGTGCTCAAAGTTTTGGGATATTGCCCCTTGCTGCATGCGGTGTTGTAAGCCGGCAGTATGAATACATTGAACAGGGCGTTATGCTTCTGTCTTTGAGCTATTACCTTTACTACACGATGAAAGATAAGTCGGCAGTATGAACAAATATCACAGGTATGATATTTATTTCGTTATATGAGGTTTGACAAACCGGCCCTGATTATGGACTATTTAGCCCTCAGTGGTTTTTATATGGGGTATCGTGACCCGCCCTGGGTAAACCGCCAGGGCACTTTTTATCAGTTTATATGCAGGAAAAAATGATAAATCTGACCTGCATAATGAATAATACTATAAAGCATAAGTGGCAGATCTTTCAACGATGGATCAACAATGTTATGCAAACAAAATGTGCATGATGGCACGTCAGATCAGTATTTAACTAGCCTATTACATGGCCCGTGAGCCCAACTAGAGTGTTTTTCAAGTAGTTCGTGATGGTGCAAGTAAAGAATCGTCCAACGGCTCAGTTCTACTGGTCTTGGTGGCTTGAAGCTTCCGGGTCATCCCGCACCGGTTCATCGTCTCCCTCCACCATCTGGAAGTCAGGCGATGACCAATTGATACCAGTCAAGGCTTGAAATTTGATGTCTATTACACAACCTTCTTCTTGTAGACATTGTTGGGCCTGCAAGTGCACAGGTTTGTAGGACAGTAGCAAATTTCCCTCAAGTGGATGACCTAAGGTTTATCAATCCGTGGGAGGCATAGGATGAAGATGGTCTCTCTCAAACAACCCTGCAACCAAATAACAAAGAGTCTCTTGTGTCCCCAACACACCCAATACAATGGTAAATTGTATAGGTGCACTAGTTCGGCGAAGAGATGGTGATACAAGTGCAATATGGATAGTAGATATAGGTTTTTGTAATCAGAAAATATAAAAACAGTAAGGTAACTAATGATAAAAGTGAGCACAAACGGTATTGCAATGCTAGGAAACAAGGCATTGGGTTCATACTATCACTAGTGCAAGTTCTCTCAACAATAATAACATAGATAGATCATATAACAATCCCTCAACATGCAACAAAGAGTCACTCCAAAGCCACTAATAGCGGAGAAAAAACGAAGAGATTATGGTAGGGTACGAAACCACCTCAAAGTTATTCTTTCGGATCAATCTATTCAAGAGTTCATACTAGAATAACACCTTAAGACACAAATCAACCAAAACCCTAATGTCACCTAGATACTCCATTGTCACCTCAAGTATCCGTGGGCATGATTATACAATATGCATCACACAATCTCAGATTCATCTATTCAACCAACATAAAGTACTTCAAAGAGTGCCCCAAAGTTTCTACCAGACAGTCAAGACGAAAACGTGTGCCAACCCCTATGCATAGGTTCATGGGCGGAACCCGCAAGTTGATCACCAAAACATACATCAAGTGGCACGTGATATCCCATTGTCACTGCAAATAAGCACGAGAAGACATACATCAAGTGTTCTCAAATCCTTAAAGAATCAATCCGACAAGATAACTTCAAAGGGAAAAATCAATTCATCACAAGAGCGAAGAGGGGGAGAAACATCATAAGATCCAAATATAATAGCAAAGCTCGCGATACATCAAGATCGTGCCATAGAAAGAACATGAGAGAGAGAGATCAAACACATAGCTACTGGTACATACCCTCAGCCCTGAGGGTGAACTACTCCCTCCTCGTCATGGAGAACGGCGGGATGATGAAGATGGCCACCTATGATGGGTTCCCCCTCCGGCGGGGTGCCGGAACGGGCTCCTGAGGGGTTTTTGGTGGCTACAGAGGCTTGCGATGGTGGAACTCCCGATCTATCTTCATCTTGGATGTTTTTAGGGTACGTGGACTTATATAGGCGAAAGAAGTCGGTCAGGGGAGCCTCGAGGGGCCCAGGAGATAGGGGCGCGCCCTCCTACCTCCTGGCTTCCTCGAACCTTCCCTGGCTTGAACTCCAAGTCTCCTGGATCATATCCTTTCCAAAAATCACGCTCCCGAAGGTTTCATTCCGTTTGGACTCAATTTGATATTCCTTTTCTTCGAAATACTGAAACAGGCAATAAAACAGCAATATGGGCTGGGCCTCCGGTTAATTGGTTAGTCCCAAAAGTAATATAAAAGTGTATAATAAAGCCCGTAATCATTCAAAACAGATAATAAAATAGCATGAATGCTTCATAAATTATAGATGCGTTGGAGACGTATCAGCATCCCCAAGCTTAATTCATGCTCGTCCTCGAGTAGGTAAATGATAAAGAAAGAATTTATGAAGTGAGAATGCTAGAAGGTGCACAAGTTTGATCAATGTTAATTTCAATCACCTTTTCTAGCATGATTATATGTCATAACAGTAGTTCATCTCATAAAACTTCTCAAGAACAAGAAACAAGCAATTCACATGTTAAAGCATAGACCATAAACTTTCTTGAAAACTAGCAAACTTCATTCTCAGTCATCAAACAATTACAATTCATTTTATTTCCAGGAAGAGTCTATGTCAGAGCTTTGATTTAGCAAACTCCACATACTCAACTATCATATAGTCTTCTACAATTGCTAACATTCACGCAATACTAATGGTTATGGAGTTTCAATCGGACACTGAGAAAGATAGGGGCTTATAGTGTTGCCTCCCAACGTATTCACCTTTGGGTGATGTCAACAATAATAGTTCATGCTAACTTACATCCAATTGGATATA
>NC_041391.1:88931176-88954987 GCF_002162155.2 Triticum dicoccoides | reverse complement strand
CTTTCCAACACGAGGTGCTTGCCAAAGGATAAAATGAAAAAGGGAAAGGTGAAGATCACCTTGACTCTTGCATAAAGTAAAAGACATAAAGTAAAAGATAGGCCCTTCGCAGAGGGAAGCAGGGATTTGCAGATGTGCCAGAGCTTGATTTTGAAATAGGGATAAATAATTTTGAGAGGTATGATCTCATTGTCAACATAACAACCAAGAGTTACCAATATCTTCCATACTACATACATTATAGGACGTTCCCAAACAGAATGGTAAATGTTTTTACTCCCCTTCCACCAACAATCATCAATCCATGGCTTTCCCGAAACAACGGGTGCCTCCAACTAACATCAAACCTGGGGGAGTTTTGTTTGCAATTATT
Organism: Triticum dicoccoides; assembly: GCF_002162155.2. Lineage (NCBI taxonomy): Eukaryota > Viridiplantae > Streptophyta > Magnoliopsida > Poales > Poaceae > Triticum > Triticum dicoccoides. The sequence continues at coordinate 88,954,614 of NC_041391.1, read as the reverse complement.
TTCGATTTGATTTTGATCTTTTGATCATGGGACTGGGCATCCCGGTTACCAGCCATTTTTCTCGTGAATGATGAGAGGAGTCCACTCATCTTGAGAATAACCCACCTAGCATGGAAGATACTGACAGCCCCTAGTCGCTACATGAGCGATTCGGTCATACAAAACAGATTATTGTTTGAAGGTTTAGAGATTGGCACATGCAAATTTACTTGGAACGGCAGGTAAATACCGCATATAGGTAGGTATGGTGGACACTCATGGCAAAAACTGGGTTTAAGGATATTTGGAAGCACAAGTAGTATCTCTACTTGGTGCAAGGAATTTGGCTAGCATGAGGGGGAAAGGCAAGCTCAACATGTTTGAATGGTCCATGATAATATACTTGAACTGAGATGTGAGAAAACATAACCCATTACATTATCTTCCTTGTCCAACATCAACTCTTTAGCATGTCATACTTAATGAGTGCTCACAATTATAAAAGATGTCTAGGATAGTATATTTATATGTGGAATCTCTCTTACTTCAATATTCTTTCATGAATTGTTCAAATGACCAATACAATGTTTGCTAAATTTCAATAAATTTACAACCTCTACTTCTTAGATGTGAAGTCATTACTCCCCACGGGATAAGAAAGTGAAACATATAAAAAATCAAATTTATGACATTCAACTCATTCAACCATTTACTCAAAGGATATACGTGAAGCACATGACTAAATGACAAACTACTACAAAAAGATATAAGTGGAGATCAATGAGTAGCTAAATAATTATGTAACTATGTGAAGACTCTCTCTCATTTAAGAATTTCAGATCTTGGTATTGTATTCAAACAGAAAGCAAGGCAAAACAAAATGACATTGCAAGGATATCACAACTCATGTGAAGAAGCAAAAACTTAGGCTCAACCGATACTAACCGATAGTTGTTGAAGAAGAAAAGTGGGATGCCCACCGGGGCATCCCCAAGCTTAGATGCTTGAGACTTCTTGAAATTTTATCTTGGGGTGCCTTGGGAATCCCCAAGCTTGAACTTTTGTGTCTCCTTAATTCCTCTCATATCATGGTTTCTTCTTTTTATCAAAAGCTTCATCCACACCAAACTCAACAAGAACTCGTGAGATAGGTTAGTATAAACCGATGCAAAACCTTATCATTTTCTACTGTAACAAATCACTAAAATTATTCAACATTGCATACTAAATGCCTCTCCATATTTAATACTCCTATCCTCAAATAGAATCATTAAATAAGCAAACATATGCAAACAATGCAAACATAACAACAATCTGTCAAAACAGTATAGTCTGTAAAGAATGCAAGAGTATCAATACTTTCTTAACTCCAAAAATTATGAGAAAAATACTAAGTTGTAGAAGATTTGTCAGAGCTCATTATGCAAAAGTTTCAACATTATATCATTCTCTCACTTTTCTAGGGAATTTTTGCAACAGCGGTAAACTTTCCGTTTTCAAACAGCAACATGTATACTAGCAAAATAAGCATGGCAAAGGCTATCCTTGACATTTTTATTGAAAATAAAGATGCAAAACATTATTATAAATAACATCAAGCAAATACTAACAAAAGGAAATGACGCTCCAAGAAAAACACATATCATGTGGTGAATAAAAATATAGCTCCAAGTAAAGTTACCGATGAACGAAGACGAAAGACGGGATGCCTTCCGGGGCATCCCCAAGCTTAGGCTCTTGGTTGTCCTTGAATATTTCCTTGGGGTTCCTTTGGCATCCCCAAGCTTATGCTATTGCCACTCCTTATTCCATAGTCCATCGAATCTTTACCCAAAACATGAAAACTCCACAACACAAAACTCAACAGAAAACTCGTAAGCTCCGTTAGTATAAGAAAATAAAACCACCACTTAGGTACTATAATGAACTCATTCTAAATTCATATTGGTGTAATATCTACTGTACTCCAACTCATCTATGGTTCATACCCTCCGATACTACTCATAGATTCATCAAAATAAGCAAACAACACATAGAAAACAGAATCTGTCAAAAACAGAACAGTCTGTAGTAATATGTATCAAACCTATACTTCTGGAACTCAAAAACTCCTACCAAATTAGGAATCCTATGAAATTTGTGTACCAATCGAGAGCAAAACGAATGAGATCAAAATCACATTTCTGTGAATTAGAAAAACTAATCTACTGGGTGCAAAAGTTTCTAATTTTCAGCAGGGTTAACACAACTATCACCATAAGCTATCCTAAAGGTCTTACTTGGAACTTTATTGAAACAAAAGCTATAAACCATGATTACTATAGTAGCATCATCATGTCAACACACAAAAAAAGTAAGGATAAATATTGGGTTGTCTCCTGATACGTCTGCAACATATCTATAATTTTTGATTGCTCCATGCTACTTTATCTACTGTTTTGGATAATATTGGGCTTTATTTTCCACTTTTATATTATTTTTGGGACTAACCTATTAACCGGAGTCCCAGCCCAGAATTGTTGTTTTTTGCCTACTTCAGTGTTTCGAAGAAACAAAATATCAAACTGAGTCCAAACGGAATGAAACCTTCGGGAACGTGATTTTCTCACCGAACGTGGTCCAGGAGACTTGGATCCTACTCCAAGAAGTGCCAGAGGCGGTCACGAGGGTGGAGGGCACCCCCCTGGGCGTGCCACCTACCTCATGGGCCCCCTGTTGCTCCTCCAACGTACTCCTTCCTCCTATATATACCTATGTATCCCCAAACGATCAAATGAGGAGCCAAAAACCTAATTCCACCGCCGCAACCTTCTGTATCCACGAGATCCCATCTTGGGGCCTTTTCCGGAGCTCCGTCGAGGGGGCATCCACCATGGAGGGCTTCTACATCAACACCATAGCCCCTCCGATGAAGTGTGAGTAGTTTACTTCAGACCTTCGGGTCCATAGCTAGTAGCTAGATGGCTTCTTCTCTCTTTTTGGATCTCAATACAATGTTCTCCCCCTCTCTCGTGGAGATCTATTCGATGTAATCTTCTTTTTGCGGCGTGTTTGTTGAGACCGATGAATTGTGGGTTTATGATCCAGTATTATCTATGGAAAATATTTGAATCTTCTCTGAATCCTTTTATGTATGATTGAGTTATCTTTGCAAGTCTCTTCGAATTATCCTTTTGGTTTGGCCAACTAGATTGGTAGTTCTTGCAATGGGAGAAGTGCTTAGCTTTGGGTTCAATCTTGCGGTGTCCTTTCCCAGTGACAGAAGGGGCAGCAAGGCACGTATTGTATTGTTGCCATCGAGGATAACAAGATGGGGTTTTTATCATATTGCATGAATTTATCCCTCTACATCATGTCATCTTGCTTAAGGCGTTACTCTGTTTTAACTTAATACTCTAGATGCATGCTGGATGCGGTCGATGAGTGGAGTAATAGTAGTAGATGCAGAATCGTTTCGATCTACTTGTCTCGGACGTGATGCCTATATACATGATCATAACCTAGATATACTCATAACTATGCTCAATTCTTTCAATTGCTCAACAGTAATTTGTTCACCCACCGTAGAATATCTATGCTCTTGAGAGAAGCCACTAGTGAAACCTATGGCCCCCGGGTCTATTCTCATCATATCAATCTCTATTGCTTTATTTTTACTTTGCCTTTTACTTTTCACTTTGCATCTATCTCTCAAAAATACCAAAAATATTATTTATCATCTCTATCAGATCTCACCCTCGTAAGTGACCGTGAAGGGATTGACAATCCCTAATCGTGTTGGTTGCGAGTAGCTATCGTTTTGTGTAGGTACGAGGGACTTGTCTGTGGTCTCCTATTGGATTGATACCTTGGTTCTCAAAAACTGAGGGAAATACTTACGCTACTTTGCTGCATCATCCTCTCCTCTTCGGGGAAAACCAACGCAGTGCTCAAGAGGTAGCAAGAAGAATTTCTGGCGCCGTTGCCGAGGAGGCTCACGCAAGCAAGTCAACCATACCAAGTACCCATCGCAATCCCTATCGCTCGCATTACATTATTTGCCATTTGCCTCTCGTTTTCCTCTCCCCCACTTCACCCTTGCCATTTTCTTCGCCCATCTTTCGTTTGATCTTGTGTCTCCATGTGCCTTCCTTTTGCTTGCATCTTTGCTTGCTAGAAGTTTATGGATCCTCATCCACTTGCTAATCTTTTTAAGAGATCCAATTATGTTGAATCAATTGCTAGTGTGTTGTGTGCACTAGATTATCTTTATGAGGTTTTGCTTGAAATTCATGAATCTGAAAATTGTGATGAAGAAATTTATGAAGAGATTCTCGATAACCCCTTGAATAAAAAGCATGATTGCAATGATTTTACTATAAATTCTCTTGATGTCAATTGTGCTATAATATGCAAAACCCTAAGCTTGGGGATGCTAGTTTTGCTATGTCTACTACTTGTTGCAATAAGCATGATTGGGGTGATTCTTCTTATGATCTTGAAAATTTATTTAAGCCCCATGATGAATATGAGATTAACAATAGTTTTTGCAATAATATTAAAAGTGGGTTTGGAAGAGTGTCAACTTTAGATCCCACGTATTTGGAGAATTTTCAATCTTATGGTATTTTTGATAAAAGTGGGTTTGGAGAGGTCATGACTTTAGTTAATGTTAATCCCACTATTTTGGAAGAGTGTCAACTTTGCATGCGTATGGATCATGTTGAGAATATGTTATGTGATAGCTGTTTTGTTGAATTTGCTTATGATCCTACATGTAATTTTTATGAGAGAGGAAAATATGGTCGTAGAAATTTTCATGTTACTAAATTACCTCTCTTCATGTTGAGATTGCTATCATCTCTTTGTTCTTCCTTGCATATGCTAGTTTTTGCTTGCCTTGATAATTTGTTTGCCTACAAGATGCCTATGCATAGGAAGTATGTTAGACTTAAGCGTGTTTTTCACATGTTTTATGATGCTCTCTTTGTGCTTCAATTCTTGTCTTTCATGTGAGCATCATTGAAATCTCAATGCCTAGCTAGGGGCGTTAAACGATAGCGCTTGTTGGGAGGCAACCCAATTTTATTTTTGTTTTTTGTTTTTTGCTTCTGTTTAGGAATAAATAATCCTTCTAGCCTCTGTTTGGATGTGGTTTTATATTTTAATTAGTGTTTGTGCCAAGTAGAACCTATAGGATAACCTACGATGATAGTTGATTTGATTCTGCTGAAAAACAGAAACATTGCACGCACGAATATAGTTTTGTTAAATCACAGGAACGTGCTTTTGCGTTCATTCTTTTTGCTGCTGATCAATAAACAATTTTTCCAGTACTTCCTATTGTGGTAGAATTTTTAGAGTTCCATAAGTTTGCGTTAGTTACAGATTGCTACAGACTGTTCTGTTTTTGACAGATTCTGTTTTGCGTGTGTTGTTTGCTTATTTTGATGAATCTATGGCTAGTAAGTTAGTTTATAATCCGTAGAGAAGTTGGAATACAGTAGGTTTAATACCAATATAAATAAAGAATGAGTTCATTACAGTACCTTGAAGTAGTCTTTTGTTTTCTTTCTCTAACGGAGCTCACGAGATTTCTGTTGAGTTTTGTGTTGTGAAGTTTTCAAGTTTTGGGTGAATTCTTTTGATGGATTATGGAACAAGGAGTGGCAAGAGCCTAAGCTTGGGGATGCCCATGGCACCCCCAAGATAATCCAAGGACACCAAAAAGTCAAATCTTGGGGATGCCCCGGAAGGCATCCCCTCTTTCGTCCACTTCCATCGGTAATTTACTTGGAGCTATATTTTTATTCACCACATGATATGTGTTTTGCTTGGAGCATCTTGTATTATTTGCGTCTTTGCTTGTTAGTCTACCACAATCATCCTTGCTGTACACACCTTTTGAGAGAGCCATACATGAATTGGAATTTGTTAGAATACTCTATGTGCTTGACTTATATCTTTTGAGCTTGATAGTTTTGCTCATAATGCTTCACTTATATCTTTTGAGCGTGATAATTTTTGCTCTAGTACTTCACTTAGATCTTTTAGAGCACGGTGGTGGATTTGTTTTAAAGAAACTATTGGTCTCTCATGCTTCACTTAGATTATTTTGAGAGTCGTTAATAGCATGGTAATTTGCTTAATGTTAATATACTTGGTGTTCAAGATATGTGAAACTTTCTTTTGAGTGTGTTGAATACTAAGATAAGTTTGATGCTTGATAATTGTTTTGAGATATGGAGGTGATAATATCAAAGTCGTGCTAGTTGGGTAATTATGAATTCAAAGAATGCTTGTGTTGAAGTTTGCAAGTCCCGTAGCATGCACGTATGGTTAAAGTTGTGTAACAAATTTGAAACATGAAGTGTACCTGGCTTGTGCATCCTTATGAGTGGCGGTCGGGGACGAGCGATGGTCTTTTCCTACCAATCTATCCCCCTAGGAGCATGCACATAGTACTTGTTTTTTATGACTTCTAAATTTTTGCAATAAGTATATGAGTTCTTTTGACTAATGTTGAGTCCATGGATTATACACACTCTGACCTTTCCGCCTTTGCTAGCCTCTTCAGTACCGTGCATTGCCCTTTCTCACCTTGAGAGTTGGTGCAAACTTCGCCGGTGCATCCAAACCCCGTGATACGATACGCTCTATCACACATAAACCTCCTTTTATCTTCCTCAAAACAGCCACCATACCTACCTATCACGGCATTTCCATAGCCATTCCGAGATATATTGCCATGTAACTTCCATCATCTTCATCATGACATACATTACTTTTGTCATATTGCCATTGCATGATCATGTAGTTGACATCGTATTTGTGGCAAAGCCACCATGCATTATTTTTCATACATGTCACTCTTGATTCATTGCACCATCCCGGTACATCGCCGGAGGCATTCATATAGAGTCATATCTTGTTCTAAGTTTCGAGTTGTAATCCTTATGTTGTAATCAATAGAAGTATGATGATCATCATTATTAGAGCATTGCCCAAAAAAAGGCCAAAAGAAAAAAAAAGAAAGGCCCAAAAAAAGAGAAAAAAAGAAAATAATTAAAAAGGGCAATGCTACTATCTCTTTTTCCACACTTGTGCTTCAAAGTAGCACCTTGTTCTTCATGTAGTGAGTCTCATATATTGTGCTTCAAAGTAGCACCTTGTTCTCCATGTAGTGAGTCTCATAAGTTGTATTTTTATACTAGTGGGAATTTTTCATTATAGAACTTGGCTTGTATATTCCTACGATGGGCTTCCTCAAATGCCCTAGGTATTCATGAGCAAGCAAGTTGGATGCACACCCACTAGTTTTCTTTTGTTGAGCATTCATAGCTCTAGTGCATCCGTTGCATGGAAATCCCTACTCCTCATGTTGACATCAATTGATGGGCATCTCCATAGCCCGTTGATTATCATCGTCAATGTGAGACTTTCTCCCTTTTTGTCTTCTCCACACAATCCCCATCATCATATTCTATTCCGCCCATAGTGCTATATCCATGGCTCACGCTCATGTATTGCGTGAAGGTTGAAAAAGTTTGAGATTATTTAAGTATGAAACAATTGCTTGGCTTGTCATCGGGGGTATAGAAGTTGGGAACATCTTTGTGTGACGAAAATGAAGCATAGCCTGACTATATGATTTTGTAGGGATGAACTTTCTTTTGCCATGTTATTTTGAGAAGACATGATTGCTTTGATTAGTATGCTTGAAGTATTATTATTTTTGTGTCAATATGAACTTTTGTCTTAAATCTATCGGATCTGAATATTCATATCACAATTAAGAAGATTTACATTGAAATTATGCCAAAGTATCACTCCGCATCAAAAATTCTTTTTTTATCATTTACCTACTCAAGGACGAGCAGGAATTAAGCTTGGGGATGCCTGATACGTCTCCAACATATCTATAATTTTTGATTTCTCCATGCTACTTTATCTACAACATTGGGCTTTATTTTCCACTTTTATATTATTTTTGGGACTAACCTACTAACCGGAGGCCCAGCCCAGAATTGCTGTTTTTTGCCTATTTCAGTGTTTCGAAGAAACAGAATATCAAATGGAGTCCAAACGGAACGAAACCTTCGGGAACGTGATTTTCTCACCGAACGTGATCCAGGAGACTTGGACCCTACTCCAAGAAGTGCCAGAGGCGGTCACGAGGGTGGAGGGCGCGCCCTCCCCCCTGGGCGCGCCCCTACCTCGTGGGCCCCCTGTTGCTCCACCGACGTACTCCTTCCTCATATATATACCTACGTATCCCCAAACGATCGGATGAGGAGCCAAAAACCTAATTCCACCGCCGCAACCTTCTGTATCCACGAGATCCCATCTTGGGACCTGTTCCGAAGCTCCGTCGAGGGGGCATCCACCACGGAGGGCTTCTACATCAACACCATAGCCCCTCCGATGAAGTGTGAGTAGTTTACTTCAGACCTTTCGGTCCATAGCAAGTAGCTAGATGGCTTCTTCTCTCCTTTTGGATCTCAATACAATGTTCTCCCCCTCTCTCGTGGAGATCTATTCGATGTAATCTTATTTTTGCAGTGTGTTTGTTGAGACCGATGAATTGTGGGTTTATGATCCAGTATTATCTATGGAAAATATTTGAATCTTCTCTGAATCTTTTTATGTATGATTGAGTTATCTTTGCAAGTCTCTTCGAATTATCCTTTTTGGTTTGGCCAACTAGATTGGTAGTTCTTGCAATGGAAGAAGTGCTTAGCTTTGGGTTCAATCTTGCGGTGTCCTTTCCCAATGACAGGAGGGGCAGCAAGGCATGTATTGTATTGTTGCCATCGAAGATAACAAGATGGGGGTTTTATCATATTGCATGAATTTATCCCTCTACATCATGTCATCTTGCTTAAGGCGTTACTCTATTTTTAACTTAATATTCTAGATGCATGCTGGATAGCGGTCGATGAGTGGAGTAATAGTAGTAGATGTAGAATCGTTTCGATCTACCTGTCTCGGACGTGATGCCTATATACATGATCATAACCTAGATATACTCATAACTATGCTCAATTCTGTCAATTGCTCAACAGTAATTTGTTCACCCACCGTAGAATATCTATGCTCTTGAGAGAAGCCACTAGTGAAACCTATGGCCCCCGGGTCTATTCTCATCATATCAATCTCTATTGCTTTATTTTTACTTTGCCTTTTACTTTTCACTTTGCATCTATCTATCTAAAATACCAAAAATATTATTTATCATCTCTATCAGATCTCACCCTCGTAAGTGACCATGAAGGGATTGACAACCCCTAATCGCGTTGGTTGCGAGTAGCTACCGTTCTGTGTAGGTACGAGGGACTTGTGTGTGGTCTCCTACTGGATTGATACCTTGGTTCTCAAAAACTGAGGGAAATACTTACGCTACTTTGCTGCATCATCCTCTCCTCTTCGGGGAAAACCAACGCAGTGCTCAAGAGGTAGCACCTCCCAACAAGCGCTTTTCTTTAATGCCTTTCTAGCTAGGCATGATGATGACAATGATGCTCACATAAAAGATAAGAATTGAAACATAACAGGGTCATCATGAAGCATATGATTAGCACATTTAAGTCTAACCCACTTCCTATGCATAGGGATTTTGTGAGCAAATAACTTAGGGGAACAATAATCAACTAGCATAGGAAGGTAAAACAAGCATAGTTTCAAAATTTTAAGCACGTGGAGAGGAAACTTAATATTATTGCAATTCCTACAAGCATATGTTCCTCCCTCATAATAATTTTCAGTAGCATCATGAATGAATTCAACAATGTAACCAGCACCTAAAGCATTCTTTTCATGATCTACTTGCATAGAAAATTTACTACTCTCCACATAAGCAAAATTCTTCTCATTTGGAATAGTGGAAGTATCATAAACGACTTGAACACTAAAAATTGTTTCCACCTTAAAAGAGTAATGTTCAGAAAAATGGTAATCATAATCATGACAAGTTTTATAAATATAATCATCACTACTTTTTATAGCATAAGTTTCATCACAATCATCATCATAAGTAGCAACTTTGTTCTCATCATAATCGATTGAAACCTCTTCCAAGGTAGTGGAATCAACACTAAATAAAGTTGACACTCTTCCAAATCCACTTTCATATTCATCATAATAAGATTCAACATCCTCCAAAATAGTGGGATCACTACTTCCTAAAGTTGACACTCTTCCAAACCCACTTTCATCAACATAATCATCATAGGTAAGAGGCATGCTATCATCATAACAACTTTGCATATCAAAACTTGGGAGGCAAAAAATATCATCTTCATTAAACGTAGCATCTCCAAGCTTGGGACAAACATTAATTTCAGAAAATATATTCTAAAATATGTCATCCTCATCAAACATAGCTTCCCCAAGCTTGGGCCTTTTCATATCATAAGCATAATCACTCTCATCATTAATAGTATGGATAGCACCAATAGTATAGCAATTATCATCATCACAATGAGTAGTAGGAGCAACATCATTCGAAAGAGATACCTTTTTACCTTTGTTGCTCCTTCTTTTCCTTTTTCACATTATGTGTAGGTTCAACCTTCTTCTTTGAGCTCCTTATAGATGAGATTGGTTGAATAGAAAGCTCCTCCTCGTTACCTGATTCATCATAAGAAATAATAGGAGGATATTGGGAAGTCTCTTCCCTTTCATTAGTATTCTCATCATCTTATATTTGCTTTCTTTTCTTTATGTAATTGGCAATATAAGGATTTTCAATACAATTCACCGCACAATACATATAAATCTTCTCTAGATCACTATCAAGAAATCTATCAAGATTAAATTTTGGAATACCCTCAGTTATACGTTTCATTTCTTCATATCCCAAAAGAAGACTAAGCTCTTTATGATGCTCAAGGGTAATCAAGTTATCACAATTTTTGGACATGATTCGATCATGAAACAATTTGCATTGGAGATTTAAATGACCATGTTCATTGCAAAGTTCACAAGGAGCATGAAAAATATTGAATCTTCGGCAGAATCATCAAGACTTTCTTGCAAACCTTTAGTTTCTAAATACTTATGCCTCTTGCAATATCTATTTTCCCTATTTGGTGTGTACTTGCAAACCCAATCTACTCCACAAAAATCAACATGCTTATAAGAGATATTTTCATCATAATTAGTGCAATCATCATTAGTACTAAAGATATTCAAAGAGTTCATACTAATAACATTGCAATCATGCTCATCAATCAAAGGTTTAGTATCAAACATTCTATAGATTTCTTCTTCTAGCACTTGAGCACAATTTTCCTTTTCATCATACTCAACAAAGATATTAAAAAGACGAAGCGTATGAGACAAAATTAACACCATTTTTTAGTTTTCTTTTATAAACTAAACTAGTAATAAAACAAGAAACAAAAAGATTCGATTGCAAGATCGAAAGATATACCTTCAAGCACTCGCCTCCCCGGCAACGGCGCCAGAAAAGAGCTTGATGTCTACTACACAACCTTCTTCTTGTAGACGTTGTTGGGCCTGCAAGTGCACAGGTTTGTAGGACAATAGCAAATTTCCTTCAAGTGCATGACCTAAGGTTTATCAATCCATGGGAGGCATAGGATGAATATGGTCTCTCTCAAACAACCCTGCAACCAAATAACAAAGAGTCTCTTGTGTCCCCAACACACCCAATACAATGGTAAATTGTATAGGTGCACTAGTTCGGCAAAGAGATGGTGATACAAGTGCAATATGGATGGTAGATATAGGTTTTTGAATCTGAAAATATAAAAACAGCAAGGTAACTAATGATAAAAGTAGGCACAAACGGTATTGCAATGCTAGGAAACAAGGCATAGGGTTCATACTTTCACTAGTGCAAGTTCTCTCAACAATAATAACATAGATAGATCATATAACAATCCCTCAACATGCAACAAAGAGTCACTCCAAAGCCACTAATAGCGGAGAACAAACGAAGAGATTATGGTAGGGTACGAAACCACCTCAAAGTTATTCTTTCGGATCAATCTATTCAAGAGTTCGTACTAGAATAACACCTTAAGACACAAATCAACCAAAACCCTAATGTCACCTAGATACTCCATTGTCACCTCAGGTATCCGTGGGCATGATTATACGATATGCATCACACAATCTCAGATTCATCTATTCAATCAACATAAATTACTTCAAAGAGTGCCCCAAAGTTTCTACCGGAGAGTCAAGACGAAAACGTGTGCCAACCCCTATGCATAGGTTCATGAGCGGAACCCGCAAGTTGATCACCAAAACATACATCAAGTGGCACGTAATATCCCATTGTCACCATAGATAAGCACGACAAGACATACATCAAGTGTTCTCAAATCCTTAAAGACTCAATCCGACAAGATAACTTCAAAGGGAAAACTAAATTCATCACAAGAGAGAAGAGGGGGAGAAACATCATAAGATCCAACTATAATAGCAAAGCTCGCGATACATCAAGATCGTGCCATAGAGAGAACATGAGAGAGAGAGAGAGATCAAACACATAGCTTCTGGTACATACCCTCAGCCCCGAGGGTGAACTACTCCCTCCTCATCATGGAGAGCGCCGGGATGATGAAGATGGCCACCGGTGATGGGTTCCCCCTCCAGCAGGGTGCCGGAACGGGCTCCCGAGAGGTTTTTGGTGGCTATAGAGGCTTGCGGCGGCGGAACTCCTGATCTATCTTCGTGTTGGATGTTTTTAGGGTACGTGGACTTATATAGGCGAAACAAGTTGGTCGGGGGAGCCTCGAGGGGCCCAGGAGACAGGGGGTGTGCCCAGGGGGTGGGCGCGCCCTCCTATCTCCTGGCTTCCTCGAACCTTCCATGGCTTGAACTCCAAGTCTCCCGGATCATACCCTTTCCAAAAATCACGCTCCCGAAGGTTTCATTTCATTTGGACTCTGTGTGATATTCCTTTTCTTTGAAATACTGAAACAGGCAATAAAACAGCAATATGGGCTGGGCCTCCGGTTAATAGGTTAGTCCCAAAAGTAATATAAAAGTGTATAATTAATCCCGTAATCTTTCAAAACAGATAATAAAATAGCATGAATGCTTCATAAATTATAGATACGTTGGAGACGTATCAAAATTCAGCGTCGTGATCAATAAGCTCAGACGGATCGATTTCCGGCGCAAAAGTGTGCTTACGGATTGGAGGGATAATATTTGCAATCTTGTAAGCCAGCATGGGCATTTTCTGGTTATCCACGGTGTAAGCCACCTGATACTTAGACATATATGTTTCTTCAGCAAGCAGGCTCGCTAAAGGACGCATCTCCTTCACACAGGCAGCAAAATCTTTCTTGTCAAAAGGAGACCCGTTCTCTTCTAAACTAGGGCAGCCAGTGGCTAGCTTGGCTGGGTCTAATTCTGACTGCCATACCTTCGCCCGGCTTAAAGCCGTAATGGCACCGGCTCTAGCAGCAGACCGCTTGTTTTCTTCAATTATGGCTGGCAAGACAGAAAGGCTTCTTAACACATTGCTGAGAAGAGATGGTGTTTGTTTGCTTGGGGAGATGGTGGCTATTGTGCATTGAGCTTTGATGTATAGTTGTTCTACTAGTGTATAAACCGCCTTGAGCTTTATTAGCATTTCCTTCCCAAGATTGCTGCTTCTGGGACCTGCATGGCATATTATGATTAAGTCACTTGGCGGTTTATAACATGGAGAGTGAAAAGTCATTATGCTATAAAAAGATCTTACCGAAAATAGCAAAGGACATCTGGTTGATATGATGCTTCAAGCCAGTGAGTTCGGTTGTGACCTCCTCCAATGAGGCCTCAGCTTTTTCAGCCCTTTGGATCAGGGCAGCCTCTCTTTAGCCCAGGCGGCTTTCTCAGTATTAAACTCAGTCTTGAGTTTTTCATTTTCATCCAAGCTAAACTTGAATTTGGAGTCAGCCTTCTGGGTCTCAGCTTCTTGTGTTTCAAGCCGGGTTTTCAAGTCAGTCAACTGAGATTGAAATTGACTAGAATCTTCCTGAAAAGAAAAGTAAAAACAAATATGAACAATTATGAAACAGTATATATTGATAAGTCCCATGCCCTTTGCAAGCAATAGCACTTGGCACTTGGGGGCTAATGGGTGCAGAAAGTTTTTTTATGGAGTTATATATATTGATAATCCCAAGTCGTTTGCAAGCAACAACACTTGGCACTTGGGGGCTAATGGATGCAAAGCTTATTTTATGATGCAATGGCAGGTGACCACGGTTCATCATTTATCAAAGTTTACCCGGTTTTCAAGGGTGAATAGATGAGATTTTTTATTAAGTGATAAGTCCCGGTTTATTCTGATAGATTCAACCGGCCCTTGGGGACTACAGATGCAAGGTTGATCATTATTAACTGAAGAACCGGCTCAACTTAATAGTTAAGCCGGCCCTTGGGGCCTACTGGTTTTGACTCGGATAGATAGCTAAAAGCCTATCTAACAAGTCTATTGTATGTTTTATTCTATCATACTTAGTAGACTTGGGGGCTAAAGGAATATGTCTCATATGAGAGCAAGAATTAATACCTCATGTTTCTGATGCATGTGCTTGACCATGTCAATCTCCAGTTCACGACTGCTGTGTACTTGATTAAGATAGCCGGAGACGATCTCACTAATGCTCAGATGTGAGTAACTGGCCATGTCAAATTTGACCTTGCGCCTCTCGATCAGTTCTTCCTTGGCAGAATGTTTAGCCAGAGCAACAGGGTTCCCAAGTTATTGAAAACTAGTGCTAGTGACCACGACTTCTTCAGTGTTTAGTTTTGGAGGCTTAGTTGGGCTTGGCGGTTCAGCAAACAAGGGATCAGCAACCATATGATCAGTAGAGGTACCACGATTTTCTGGTGGCGGGTCATCAGCAGGATCCTCCGGCAGTTGCACGGAGGCCTCAGATATTGGTGCTTGCTTTTCCAGTTCATCAGGCTTGGGGTCTTCTGTGGGCTTGTTCATTTTGGCCTTTTTGCAAGGCTTTGCCTTCCCACTGCAAGAGGATTTGGAAAGTCAGTACGAGTTTAGAGATGTTGAAAAGCACATATTAAGTTGGTACCCTGGGGCAGTCTTGAAAGGTGAAAGCAGAGTCTGAGATGAATCGCCGGACCAAGAGTGATAAGTTCCCTGGTAATTTGAGTCACAAGTATGAAGAGCTTGATGAATAAACCCATTTTAGAATAAACGGAGGTGGAACTTTTAAGTACCTCATTCTGGCGTTTGCACGAGGCTGGTGTGTTAGGTAAATCGGAGGAAAGTTCTCCGCTTCCACTGGTCCGGGTTCTGCGCCGGTCCTCATGCTATTGTTGCTTCAAAATAAAGTTGGGATCCATGTGAGCTGAAGGGTGAGAAAACCTTACTTTTCGGATCACGCGTCGATTTTTCTGTCTTGGCAAGGGCTGTGAGTCAGAGGAAATAATGGTTACCTCGTCATGAACCGCCTGGCTGGTCTCCATGTTGTCCTGGTAGCAATCAGTGTCAATAAGATGATGAAAAAGGAGCCAAGGGAAACAGGTCTACCTCTGACTCTTCATCTTCATCCATGTTAAAAGTATCAGAAGCAGTGGATTCCTTTTTGGTCTTCTTCATGGCTTTGGTCTTAGCCCTGGCCTTCTTGGCGGCCTTTTCATCATATCTCTTATCCAGAAAGTGGATCCAGCGTGAGAAAGATTATAATAAAGGTTGGGGAATTCCAGATTCTGTGAACAATGAAGTAAAGTATATAAACTGGACAGACTTACCTCCGGTGTCGGGTTAAGTTTGTAGAAGGGATTCAGACCCACTCTACTGCAACTCTCCAAGGTTTCATTGAGAAGAGTCTTAGTCATTTCATTGATGGCTTTATCAGTCAAACACGTTGAACTGTAACGCAGTGGATCTTTGGTGTCGCCATTATATGTACACATTGAACCGGGCCAGCGGCTTAAAGGTATCATCCTCCAAGCTACCCAGCACCAAACCAGATCAATCCCGGTTAAATCCGTTGCCCAATAATGCCCTAACCTTTGAGAAGGTAGGTGCAAGTTTAGCCCGTTCAGCAGTGGTAAGGCGGCCGGGAAGAAGATGCTTCGGGTTAAGACGTCGGTCACGATAGCCTGGTAAGGGATTTCATCAGCAGGAGAAGTATCTTTGTAATAGAACCAGGTTTGATTCCAATCTTTGGGATGTCTTGGAAGCTGAGCATACGGGAAAATGGCGTCTCTGCATCGCTGAATTGAGATCCCTACAAGTTCTTGGTTGGGACCATCACTAAATTCATTCTGGCGGTTCAGGTAAAAATACTCTCTGAAGAGGTCAACACTAGGTTCTTCTTGAAGGTATACTTCATAAAAGACTTGGAAGTTGCAAATATTGGAAATGAAATTGGGCCCGATATCTTGAGGATGAAGTTGCATAAAATGCAGAACATCACGGAAGAATTTTGATCCGGGCGGTGAGAATCACTACAAAAAAATACACTTCCGTGATGATACGTGTTTGTCATAGTAGGTCGTGTTTTTTGTCATGCATGTACATCCACGACAAATTTATGACAGAATCAACATAGTCATACATGTGCTGTCGTAGAAGTGTTCCATGACATTACCAAAATTATCATCACGGATGTGTCCACTTCCATGACGATAAATCGCGCGTCACAAAAGTGCTTTCGTCAAGGGTGACCGACACGTGGCATCCATTGTAACGGAACGTCGTTAAGCTATCGGGTCGGGTTTTGGATCTGATAACCCGTTAACAGCCCCGAGCAATGGGGATTTTCCACGTGTAAAATCATCATTGGCTGGAGGAAACACGTTTCGGCTCACCGTTGGGACATATGTCATCCGCTCATTGGACCGAAGGCGCCTATGATACGGTGACACGTGGCACGGCCCAACAGAGGCCCATTCCTGTGAAAAGGCCGGAATGTTTGACTTGGTCAAAAGGTGGCGGGCCGGCCCACTGAAAGCCTATTAACGGCCTTTTCGCATATAGCCCATTTACAGCCCGCTAACCCAGGGCCCGTTACGCCCTATCCGAATTAGGCCCAGTAGCGTCATCTGGGCCGTCCAATATGATTCTAGCCCGTTTTAACTTCCGGCCCATGTGTGGCCCATGACTTCTTTCGGCCCATATGAGGCCCTTTGTAACTCTTGGCCCATTAACAACCCGTGGTGAAACTGGCCCGTAATGAACAATGTATCACTTTATACCCATTAGCGGCCCGTTATTCTATTGGGCCGTTTCCAGCCCAAGTTATCTTTCGGCCTTCTCAGGGCCCATTGATTCTTGGGCTCATTTGCAGCATTCGGTTACATACGGCCCATTACTCTCATTTTCTGCTTGTGGGCCAAATTCAGCCCGTCGTTATAGTCGGCCTGTTTGCGGACCGTTAATACATTGGGCCGTTTTCATGTCAAAAAAACCCGTTGGGCTGTTTTCATAGAGTTATCAAATACGGTCTATTAACGGCCCGTTATGGTCCACGAATTGTACGGCCCATGATTGGCGAAATGATGATACGCCCCGTAGAAGGCCCATGGATCTATGGCCCGTATGAGGCCCATGGATCTATGGCCCGTAGAAGGCCCATGGGTTGTACGGCCAGTGGAAGTCCCGTGGACCCTACGGCCCGTAGAAGGCCCATGGACCCTAAGGCCCGTTGAGAGAGTCCTGGATTAGGGGGTATCCGGACAGCCGAACTGTGTACAATGTCTGGACTATTGCAGCGTGAAGATACAAGACTCAAGACTTCGGTCCGTGTCCGGATGGGACTCTCCTTTGCGTAGAAGACAAGCTTGGCGATTAGGATATTGTGTTTCCTTCCTTGTAACCGACTCCATGTAAACCCTAGCCCTCTCCGGTGTCTATATAAACCGGAGAGGTTGGTCCTTAGAAGGCCGATCACAATTACAATCATACCATCATAGGCTAGCTCTTAGGGTTTAGCCTCTATGATCTCGTGGTAGATCTACTCTTGTACTACCCATATCTTCAATATTAATCAAGCAGGAAGTAGGGTTTTACCTCCATCGAGAGGGCCCGAACCTGGGTAAACATCTGTGTCCCTTGCTTCTTGTTACCATCAGCCTTGACGCACAGATCGGGACCCCCTACCCGAGATCCGCCGATTTTGACACCAACACCCGTATAGAAGGCCAATGGATCCTACGACCCGTATAGAAGGCCAATGGATCCTACGGCCGGAAGAAGGCCCATGGATCATACGGCCTGCAGGAGGCCCATGGTTACAACAGTCCGTGTGTTGCCATGATTATTTTGGCCTAGTTACCAAAAATAGGCTATTGGGGCCACTAGAAAAACACAGAAAAAGAACTGCAGTGACTACAAGCAAACAACTAAACAAGACAATAAGGAAATAAATAAGCAAGCAATTAACGCTAGCCTATTACCGCTATTACACATATTACATCCACTAGGCATCAAAGTTTGCCACCAGTGCAAATATAGGGAACAAAGCAGCATATTACATACACCGGCCGACAAAATTGGCCACCAGTGCAAATAAACACGGCAGCAAAACAAGAGCATAACTGAAACAACTTCAGAAGAGCTCAAGAAACGGTATCCTGGGTATCCACCATGCTGGCAATAAGCTTAGCAAGCTGATTAGCTTTGTCCTGTTTGGCACTAAAATCCTCCAACGCTTGCTGTTGCACCAGAAAGTATGCATCTGAATGCTCCAGGGACTTCCGCAGTCCTTCCGCTTCTTGTCGCAGCACAGCTGATCGATGTATTTCAGCTTGTAGTTGAGACTCAAGAAACCGAACTGATTCAGACAGTGAGTTTGAATAGCTTGTGCAAGCGGTAGTGGCCAGTAACTCGAATACTAAACCAAGACAGGACTTTGGGGTTGTCTCGCTGTCTTCAAGATAGTCTTCCTTAGCTGTTTTATCAGCTTTGTTGGAGACCAACAAGGATGTGTCACTATCCTGAACCTTATCTGCATTACTTCCTTTACCATTTCTTAATAAGGCACTCTTCCCCAATATTCTGTCAGCATTCTAAAAGAAGAAACAAGCAGACACATAACAAGTTTAGCATGTACTAGTATATGAAACTCATTTCGGTGAACCAGTTCATTAGTAAGGTGGACAGGATTAAACTACCAAGTCTTCTATTGCCAAGAACTAGTACATAATAAAAGCATCAAACAAAGATATATCTATGTTCTATGGTCACTGCATTGTCTTGCCAAATCAAAATAGAGACACGGTTCAAATCATATCAGTTTAAGACAAAGCAGCAGTGAAAGAATACAAAGCGTGGGAAACTACACGGCACAACAAGATTTCAGATGGGTACCACGGGTCTACATGTACAACAACACTATTGGCTCTATTGTGATGCTAGTAATGTGCATTATATGAAAGTCAACTGTATACACAATTGAAATTGAAATCAAAAGAGCTATTGATAAGAGCAAACCTGTTAAAGAAACATGCGTGAACATACCATCTGTGCCATTGGAGTTTTGTTTGGATCCTTCAATTTAAAAATAAGTTTGTATCAGTAAATAAAGTGGTACAAGAGCAAAGCAATCATAGTTAAAAAAAAGGCGCGCCTAAGCGAGCGCTTAAGCACGCCTAGGCCCTAGGCGTTGGCAAAATGCATTGCGCATAACTATGCTTAATCTGTGCATAACTATGCATAAGCATGCACTTTGGTCAGTAAAGCGCAAGGCGGTGGCAAAACGCACAATTAACGCCTAGCGCTTTTTTGAACTATGATAGCAATGGAATCTTAAATTAGAACAGTTGTTCTTCAGGTTTAGGCACTTGTTCTACATGAACAGATTACAGTAAGACGCAAGAATATAATACTTAAAAATAGAAAATGAGCTCATAGACCTTACCACATTCTTGGTTCGGGACCAGTACAGAACAAGGCGTTCCCAGTCATCGTCCAATAAATGTGTCTCAGGAGAACGTAAGGGAATTTGATGAGTTTCTTTGCCGGTGAAGTATGTTTTCTTCAGGTAATTCTGATACTGCCACCAAGCATTCTTGAAGATAGCAGAGGTATTAGCACAGGTTACCTCATCCTGAGTTTCCAAATCGGTCCTTCTCTATAGAGAAAAATGGGTAAATTTGTTGTATTATAACCATCATGGAGGTAGGATGTATGGAACGAAGCAAAGTAATTGCCATGAATAACATTACTTACACATAACTCCTGGATAAACACCTGCAACTGGCATTTTCCTTCATCTTCAGTATAATATTTCCAAGATGGGAAGATACACACATACGATTTAACAACATCAAATGCGATAGATGCTAAACTATGACTAGCTGGTTGTGCTTCCTCCACAGGAATAGGCATACTAACTGGTGGAGTTGGGGTTCACCGTGATAGTACTGGCCCTTTGGGCACTGGAGCTGCCTTACTAACTGCTCTTGTTTGGGAGCTCTATGGTGGAGATGGTGTTGTGTCAACAGGAACTGGCTTACTATCGGCTGGGGTTGGGG
Source organism: Triticum dicoccoides (assembly GCF_002162155.2). NCBI lineage: Eukaryota > Viridiplantae > Streptophyta > Magnoliopsida > Poales > Poaceae > Triticum > Triticum dicoccoides. The sequence continues at coordinate 88,934,178 of NC_041391.1, read as the reverse complement.
TTAGATTGGGTGAAGCTGGTTCTCTGTCCATCGCAGTATGGGTACAATCTGCGAGAGTTTGGGTTATGTGTGGTAGGGCTGGTTCTTGTGCATGTACAACCGGGGTGCTATCTCCACCAAGAGGTAGCATTGTTTTATTTGAAGATCGTGTTTTTATTCCGCTAGATACTGGCATCACTGCTCCAATTCAAATGGCTGATAAACAGGAAACATAGTTGAATGTACATACATTGTATGAGAGACAGATGAAATAGATAGTGTGGAAAAAAGAGGGCATGAAATAGTTGCCATGTATATTGTTTAACTAAAACGGATAGCATGGCATAATTTCACATATATGATGTCTATCTAAACAGGATAGCATAGCATAACATAATTCAAAGATATGATGAATAACTAAACAGGATCGCATGACATAATTCACCTACATGTTATCTAAGTAATCAGGATCGCATCATTTAATTCACATATGTGATTTATATGCTAAACAAAGGGCATTCGATATGATGTCTGAACTAAGAACATGGTGTTGGATATTGTGTATATGATGTCTAAACTATGCAATGCAAGACACCGTATGCATGATATGAGAAGTATAACCATGCCAAGTTAGAGCATACACCTCAGTGGGGGAATAGGACTGGTCATCTGTCTGTAAATCCATCTCTGAGGAGCTATCGGGACTCAACAAGAGATCTGCTTCAACAGGTAGCACTGTCTGCTCTAAAGGCCTTGTTTTCACTCCAGATTTTTCCATCTCCCACCCAAATGGTTGATTCACAGGAAGAGTAGTTTAATGTACAAACATTGTCGACAAATGGAAATGTAATGAAGAAAAGGATGGGCAAGATATCATTCAAGTATATGATGCCTGGTTAAACAGGATGGCATTGCACATTTCACATATATTATGGCTAGCTAAAAGACATGAGACTGCATAATTCCCATATATGATATAGAAACTAAACAGGTTGCATAACAGAACATGTGTAAACTAAGCAGATGACATATATGATGTCAAAAGTAGGCACTGCAAGGCAACATATGCATGATATGACTAACATCATCATGCCAAGGTAGAGCAAACACCTTGCGGGGTAAATAGGAGTGGTCAGCGGCGTCTGAATCCGCCTCAGAACAGATATCTTCCTCTGGATTACAATCTGGAGAGGGGTGCGAAGGGTTTGCCATTGAACCCACCATGGAGCGATGTCTGCATGACATTGTATTGCTGCGCAAAACTCTTCTCTTTTTCTCTACATGTTCAGCATGACTGTGTACAATATCTAACATGCATACGAAAAAATATGGTGAGATTATGTAAGGAGAGCATGCAGAAATTTAGAGTGATGGTAACAACCAGTGGATGGATCAAAAAATAATTATAGCAGGCTGATGATTGCTTTAAATTAATAAAAAGACAGATGATGATTGCTTTACTATTTGTTTCCCACCCAAGATGAACAACATAGGCATACCCTAGTTGAACCAGATATTAGACAGACATACTATTCATTGCTGCCTCGATATGTGCCCCACAACTAATTTAGAACTCAAGTTTGAACATTAATTTGGACCTGACTTGGGAGTCCAAGAGCTGAACAGGACGATAAAGTAGCAGGTAAGTTTAAGCAATGCATAACATAAGTAGAAACAAAAGAGTGCGACCTCTCTTGTGGACCCGTGTACTCCTCAGGTTCATCTGCTGAGTCGATGATGGTGATGCCGTTGGGGTGGGTGCCGGCGGCAGGGAAGGAGATCTGAGGCGGCGAAAGACGGTCAAGAGTCATGATGTCTGGTTTGGTGGATGCTTCTGTCGTTGGAGCAGCTCAGGTGAGGTGGATGACGTCGCGGCAGGAGAAGGACAAACCACACAAAGTTCCCTTCGACACGTACCTGTAACTGAAGTAATTCTGTAAGGGCTCATTTGGCTTGCATGATTCTTAAAACGCAGGGATAGGAAAAACACCGGAATAGGATAGGAAAATGCACATGGTAAACAGAGCATTTGTAAACACATGATTTCTGTCAACTTGGGTGTTTGGTTTACAGGAATTGGAAGAGCAGAGGAATGCAAAGAAACATGGCCAAAATAAAGAGAAACCATATGAAAGCGTGTACAGTTACAATGTTATTCTGGCACTAATGCACTTGGTCTTGTTTTCATGCATAGGATTTTGAAAAGTAGGTCCAGGTGGATGTTTTGCTTCATTCCTTTCAACAAAATGCATGAATAATTGAATAGTAGAGTGCCATTGGAAAATTCCCTATTGCTATGTTTTTCCATTGAACCAAAATAGCCCTAATGGATCAACGTGAATGTATAGTAATAAGTGATGCAACAAGTGTACAACCTCTTTGCCGTAGCCGTGTCGACCTCAGCATCATTGGGTTGGTCGCTGAAGCAGTTGAGGCAGAGGTGGCTGTCGGAGGTGTGGAGGAAGATCTGAGGAATCTGTAGACGGTGTCCAGGGCACTACTCTGTTGTGATGGATCATTCTGTCGTTGGAGCAGCTCCGGTGAGCCGTAAGACGTCAAGGCTGAAGCAGCACAAGACAGACATCGCCAATCTCAAGTGGGATTCTAATAGCATCTCCAATAGATGATGTAAAATGGATGTAAAATTAACATCACCAAAAACCAACTGACTACAACAGATGAGGTAAAAACTGTTGACTCTGAACTTAACTGTCAAAACTGAAATTTACTGTGGAATCTGAATGCTACTATCGGAACTGAACGCAAAGGTAGCAGAGAGGCACTTGACATGTAGTTTAGGGAGGGCCTGCAGTTCATCTTCAACCTGCACCCCCCTGAGCCGCCTGCCACCACCGGCCGAACCGCCGGCCCGAGCGCCGCCTCGCCGCCCCGAAACAACTCGCCACCGCCGCCCCGGACAGCCCTCTAGGCCCCCACCCCCCACCCTGAACCCTAAGATAGATAGTGGGGTACCTCTCTGGCGAGATCCCGTCCCCGCTACGGGTGGTTCTTCCTTAACTCCG
>NC_041391.1:88928334-88931102 GCF_002162155.2 Triticum dicoccoides | reverse complement strand
AAGTCGATTCAGTCAACAGAAGTGTGGCTTAATCGGAGCAGAGCAGCAACACGAGCGAGGGGGAGAGCAGCAGCATCAGCTGGGCGAGCGAGCGATCGAGCGAGAGCCGGAGCAGCAGCAGCAGCGCGAGCGAGCAAGAGCCGGAGCAGCAGTAGCAGATTCGGCTGGTATGGACGCCGCTGCCGAAGGGGCCTCGCACTGGGGGAGAGCCGCCGTGGAGATGTCGCCCGCGGATCCGCTTCAAGGTAGCCGCTCCATGGGGATGCGGGATGGAGCACCATCAGTGTCGGGAGGTCGAGTTAAGGAGAAGGTGCGATGCGATGAGCTTACAACCTCTTTGGTGGCACCGAGTAGGCCTCGGCTTCGTCTGAGGAGTCGGTAAGGATGTTGTGGTTCCGGTGGAGCAGGTTGAGGCGGCGCTGTGGGGATGGAGCAGCCGTGATAGACGAGGCGATCGTTGGAGCAGCTCCTTGGAGGTGGAGGACGGGGCGGCTGAACCAGCGGGACGGCGAGATGGACGACGGATCCTCATCCGGAGAGGTTGACAAGGGACGTCGAGCTGTTGCGGTGGACGATGTTGTCGGGGAAGAGGCTCCGGCTGGGCAGCAGTGACGTGGCGGACGAAGGAGGGTGGGGTTTCACGGCTGGAGCGAAGAGGTTATGGCGGCCTGGGATTTCGAATGGCGAAAAGGGGGCGATGGGAGGGGGTGAAGCATGACTTAGGGACGCGCTTGTCCAAAATGTAGGCTGTGTTACAGAAGTACCCCCCACCGATTTGTACTAGCGGCCCTTTCGGCTCAGGGTTAGAAGGGGGATTTCGTGTGTCAGGATTTGGCAGCTGGAGGGAGTTTTCGCGCGCATTGTAATTTCGGGATAGCAAGGCGCGGGTTGTGAAGGCGCCAGTTTTGGGAGCACGATATCTGAATTATTGGGATATAACAAGACGCGGGTTGAATTTTAGGGACAGGCCTAACGTGTAGTAATATTGTACTTGTACGTACCAAATCAATTCGCACTTCCCTCAACCAAAAAGAAAACGAAAAAAATAAAACTATTCACACCACACAAAGAGAGAGTCTTGCCCTGTTTTACTATAGAAATGGTATTCAAAGCTACTCCCCCCTTCCATCTATGTAGGCCCTAATGCGTTTTTTGATGCTAACTTTGACCAAATATTAGAGCAATGATATATGACATGCAACTTACACAAAGCACACCGTTAACTTTGTTTGTGAAAGGTTCTTTCAATGATATATTTTCACATTGTGCATGTCATGTACTATTAATCTTGTCAATAGTCAAAGGCGGTCTTAAAAATCTCATTACGCCCTATATAGATGGAAGGAGGGAGTATGAATCCATGTTATGTCTGATTAAATTTTTTCGCTTGCTGTATAATGCATGTAACCTACTCATACCAACATTTTAGTGCATTCCAAATGTCTATATTACCGCTGCAATTCGAACTAAATTTGAATTCATTTCTCTATTTCAATAAGAATCTACAATCATGATTGTTGCCAACTTCAACCATCATTCGTGTATTACCTGAATAACACACCACATGATTACTATAGAGATAGATATGAACTATGTGTACTACATGAACTCGAATTCTATTTTTTGAATACACTTGATGTTGATTCCAAATAATAGTACATTTGATGTACTAACTATATATTCATAATCTAAACCATGTTCCATACGTACACAGTGTTTATCACACAAAGTATAGTGCCCTGCCCCCTACATTATGACAAGTATTTAGACCTGAGTTGCAAAAGCCATACATTAGCCCAAATTATAATCAATGTTCTACATTATGATATCCTCTTCAAGTATCTGTATCCACTTTTTTATAATGAATTATGATCTTTGTTCGTCTTTTACACCTTCACGATCATCTTCTATTTGTAGCTAGCTAGCGCTAACTTTCTATCGTGCATGCACACGCCCGCCCCCCTCACACACCCTTAGCATCCCCTCCATCGCGCACGTTCATTATTTCTCTTTAGGTCGTCCACCAGCGGTGTGTGTAGGCCCCCGGCTCCTTCTTTCTGGCACACACCGGTCGATATACCTCTCTAGCCAAGTGTGCCTACAACAAACACATATATACTTCCCCTCTTCTCTTCTCACCGTCCATGCCCCCATATGTCCAATACAATTCCATGTAGGTGCACACTCCCGCCCCTCTTTTCATTAATCACATGCTTGCACACTCCTCCCCCCTCAACATGGTAGGCCTCTCGCACCACCTCCTAGCCGCACCCTCTCCCCCTATCTGCCTCTCCAGACCTTATTTGCTTCTAGCAAATGCAGGCGTGTATATGTACTGATCTCCCTACATATAGCCAGGTCGACTATAATTCGTTTTCACCAAGCACCGATACACTTACCTCGCTAGTTATGTCTCTCCTTTTCTCGGACACACGACGGTTGATCTTCCTATGTAGTTACGCATGCTTACCACAACCATATCTTCTCCCCTCATCATCCTTGAATACCTCCCGACCCGTCTCTCACACGCACGTGCATAGACAGACAGACATCCCCCGCCCTCTCTTATTGATATTGCACTCATACCCTCGATTTGTCTAGCAGGCCTCTCGCACCATTTGTGAGACGCCACTCCACCACCAACCCTCCGACGCTCTACCTTTGTCTTTTTCCCAACCTTATTCCTCTGCTACACATATCCATGGATGTCGATCGATCTCCCTCAATACATAGCTAGGTCTCTCTCCTTCCCCACACATATACTAGTC
>NC_041391.1:88923246-88927892 GCF_002162155.2 Triticum dicoccoides | reverse complement strand
GTAGGTATCCATGCCACGGAGAAGAACTGCACCTCTGCCCTCTCAAATTCCAGTAGGCCAGTCGCCCTGTATCTTTGACGTGGGCAAACACAAATTCGATGGCACTCTTTATCGATCGCGCAGCCACACACTTCATCCCTGTTTTCAATTCTATCAATATCTCACGTCCATGACTCCGTTTCACACACATTGCATATGTTACATTTTTCTGATTGAGATATCATCAACACATTGCCTCTGTTTCGCACAAACCATCTCTCTCACACCCACCCACGTACGTACCTGCACCTAAAGAAGAAGTGCACGCAGGACGCACGTACTCACGTCTCGTTCCCGGCCACACCCGCGCGGGTACACGGAGGAGTTCGTTTCTGTACGAAAAGGCAGCCCACGTGATAATTTGACACGTGTAGCGGTTGTTTACTCGAAGGAGGGTCGGGTACCATGCCTAGAATATAAAACGATTGCCATGGGGAAAATGAAAATGAAAAAGATTCACCCCGGTCGTGGCGCCGCAGTAGTAATGACTAGTGAGCAGTCAAATCACAGAGCCCCACCTTCGCCACAGCAAGTTGCTCGGACGAAGCAACCATCATTTCTCTGTTCCTTGAATCCACTGGTACTCCCATATTCCCATAGTAATAAGTTGCTCGGGCGAATCAACCATCACTATATCCGCTCACGTGTGATGTACAGGAGCTATCCTTTCAGATTGCATGTTAAAAAATAAAGGTCGATAACTAATGCGGCAAACTTTCAAAAAAAACTAATGCGGCACCTCGGGCCAATGCGGCCAGATCGCATTTTGCACGAGAAATTACACACCATGTTTCGTTGACATGTGGTCCCGTTCCAACATATCAGTGAGACGACGGTGAGTAGTAGGAGTATTTCCGAACCGAGTGTAGGCCGGGGCGCCCCTTCGTGAACCGTGGCAAACTGGCAACCGTCCACCGACTCTTCGCCTTTCCCTCTCGATTTGGAACTGTTGTCGCACGCTCTTCCTCTCCCTCCTTCATTTTCCTTCAGCCCTTCACCCTTTCTTCTGCCATTGTTCGATCATCTTCTCCATGGAGGGAACAGGATGGAAACGACCCCGTTATTCTTGCCCCGATCTGAAAGATGACGTGGTGGAGGAACTCATTGATCGGTGCGACGTCATCACCTCGGCTAGCATCGCAGGTTTGTTCAAGCCCATTCTTGACTCAACTAATAACATCATTACAAGGAACCCAAGAGTCAAGGAGCGGTTTGATCTCCCCTATCTTCTTCGCCGTGACCCTGATGACTGGCGCCGTCACGACGGAGGCCTCGCCCAGTGCAAGTTGATGCCGCTTGATAATGATACGTATGATGTTAAGATGCCATCGCTTGAGGGCAAGGCTTGGGCAGACGCAAATGGAGATTAGGTTGTTTACATTGGGTCCAACTGCGAGTGGGAACTTGTGAATGTGTACACTCGTGACCGGGTTCCACTTCCAAAAATCTCAGCAGACTGCCCAGAGGTTGAGCACACCGGTATTGTACGCACGTTCAAATACAATCATGGTGACTGTCTTCTACGGAAGATATCAATTTCTCGAGTTCCCACCCGCTCTTAGAATTACAACAACTATGAAGTTGTTGCTATCTTCGACAAGCTTGTTGCCGTCGTTGCGTGTTTGACTCGATGGACATTGCTCAAAAAACAGTTTCTGTACACGCATGAGTACTATGATGCAATTCAATACGAGGGCCTTGTGTTTGCTGCCACCACTCGTGGCACTATTTTTGCATGGAATCGTTATGATTTCGGTACGTTTGTCTTCCACTGTAAGTATAATTGTTTCATTCACATGCATGAGGGTTAGCAAGTTTCCCTTTACTAATTAACCTTCTTCCTGTGTTTCCAAGGTCCTGTGAACATTCCACCACCTATACTTGAAAAATTTTATAACCAAGGGGGAGATGACGATGGTGATGGTCACGAGCATGAGGACGAGCAGCGCCCATATACTCATTGGCGCCTGGCAACTAATTCTGATGGATCACCTCTTCTCGTGTGTATACAGCCCACTAATGGTGTTACTGCTAAGGAAGCAGGTGTAGTCTCCCATGGTCGCACTCTCCGGACCTATTCCAACACACGTTGCATGGTATTCGGGATGGATACTAGTGTGCTAGCGCCAACACCTTCTCCTGGTATAGAATTAATAGTCTTGGAGAAAACTCGCTCTTCCTTGGACAAAACTATCCGATGATGGTGAATGGCGATCCAACTGCTGTTGACACAACGTTACTAGCACCATTTATGAGAAGCAACTGTGTCTATACCTCGGACATTAGCGTGGTTCCCTACCCTGGTACTGATATAGTAGGCCACTTCAGCCTGGATGATCAGTCCTGCGTTGGTCTCGAGATCGACAATAGATGCCCCGTCCCGAAGAATCACTTGTGGTTCAAAGCAAGCGTTTCCAACGCCGAGGAATGGTTGAGTTGAAGTTCATTTCATTTCTTGTTATTTGTTGTGTGGTGAAAATTTTAGTATTTATAATGTATCCTCATTGTCGATGTGGGTTGATGACCTGTTGTATGTAATAAAATGATATGCCTGTGATAAACTTACTAAATTTATGAATGGCTTTCGAGTTGCTTCTGTGAGTGAGTGGTGCGATGAGGCAAAAAAATATTTTCCGAATACATAATTGTACGTGCATTGCAACAGGTTATCGGATGAGGCCAATCAACAATAGTAGTACACTATTTGTACTAGCTTCACATGCTTCGCGCGTCGTGCGGGTGTTTTTACTGTAGCCATATTGTACGTAACCAGCACCTCGAATCCTCGATACTAGTACTATATAGTAAGTAGTAGGAGTAGTAGGCTGGCATGGGCCAGAACAAGCATTCACGTCCAGGAGTACGGCACACGCCACCGGCACGACTTCCATCTGACACCATATTTCTTGGAGTCCATGCTAGAGCAATCTCTTCAACCTCATCGTTTCTCTAACTCAGTCATCGCGCGGCGGGCGAGGTGGGGGTTTGCCGATAGTCGGTTTCCTCAACTGCGGTCCCACTTGTAAGGCCAACTCCAACGCTCTATCAATATATGGATGTACTCTTCTTCCCAATACAAAAACTTGCATCCATTCTACTCCCTCCGTTGCACAATACATGCCTTCTACTAACTCTGTCCTGGTTTATAGGTCCCCTTTGTAGTTTGTGTCAAATTTTTACTAAAGATTTAACTAACAAAATGTTAATGCATGTCAAGAAAAATTATCTCATTAGATTCGTACTTGAATATAATTTTCAAAAATATAATGTTTGGTGACATAAGTAGACATTTTCTTAGTTTAATCTATGGTCAAAATTTGGCACGAAATATAATGGGGACCAATAAACCTGGACGGAGGTAGTATTTGTCAAAATATATATGTATCGAGACCTGTTTTAGTATATAGGCACATCCATTTTTGGACAAATGGAAGTCAAGTATTTTGGAACAGAGGGAGTACACAATAATTTTTTTTAATTTAGCACAACTAGTCTAATCCGAGAGCACAACCGAAGATTTGGTCGGGTTCTTCCTCCTTTTGCCGACAAATGGGACATCCAGCATCTAGGTCGTGTCATGAAAGAAAATAGAGTGGTACTACCTCCGTCCTGGTTTACATGTCCCCTTTGTAGTTTGTGTCAAATTTTGACTAAGGATTTAACTAATAAAATGTTAATGCATGTCAAAAAAAATTATCTCATTGGATTCGTATTTGAACATAGTTTTCAAAAATATAATGTTTGGTAACATGCATAAACATTTTGTTAGTTTAATCTATGGTCAAAATTTGACACGAAATACAATGAGGACCAATAAACCCAGACGGAGGTAGTAGTTGATAAGTTGAAGCCACGAGATGTGCATCTTGGGTTAAACTGTAAATAGAATCTTACTACTCTTGAGTAACTCCAAAAGCGGCCACCGAAGATCTTTATTGGATTTATTTTTCATCGCCAGCACGTCGAGGTGAAAGATGTGCAGGTTCAGTGGGTCCTCTTGCGTTTTCACTGACATGTGGGGCCGCATGTGAGCAAATAGACGATGGGCTCTGCGCGTCTGCTGGCTGGCTGAGTAGAGAGATAGAGGAGGGCTGAGAACGGACTGCAGGAAATTTGTTCTACATAACCAGCACCTTGATATTCGCGTGTGGTTGTTTCTAGAATAAAAAAAGGAGGTACCCCTACTTATGTTACTCCCACTATGCCTAGCCTAAGGTTAGTAGGTGACCTTGCGCTTGGCTCTTCGTCTCTTCCGGAAGTCGATGGTTCTACAGTAGTGCTTCTGGCAATCTGACACCAAATGAACTGTTGCACGTCCAGCGCTTGTAAGCAAAAGTTTCTCCTCGTGCTGCGAGCCACCGCGCACGCGTTGGCGAGGGAGAAGGCGTAATCATGCTTCTCGTCGTTCTACGAGTTGACGGGACACATCAAAGTTATTTACTAGTAGTACGTACTCTCTCCAAAAAACGGCTGACCATGTCATTGCTACCATCCCGTGCTCCGTTGTTGAGTACGTGCACTATTCACGTGCCATCGAGGAGAAAAAATATTGCGTAGGTGCCATCGAAGTGCACAACTCACTTACGAAAAAGGGTTTTCCCCCACTC
>NC_041391.1:88898877-88923091 GCF_002162155.2 Triticum dicoccoides | reverse complement strand
TCACTTACGCATTGCTTATCTGATTATCTCCATTTTCTTGCATGACACGTGCACCTTGATCCTAGATGTCTCGCGTGTTGGGAAAAGGATGAATAAAGCTCACGTAAAAGAAAAGAGTTGAAGAGCATAGATTCTCGACGACCAAGGCGGAGCAAGGAACCTTGCGCATTTTCCCCTGTTTTTTGCCGCCTGCCCACCTATAAACAATTAAAAGAACATGAACTTTTCGCTAACCACTAGAAACAGTACATCAGGATGCTAAGTTGAAGATGTTTTATACTCCCTCCTTTCCCAAATATAAGTCTTTTTAGATATTTCAATAAAGGACTACATACGAAACAAAATGAGTGAATCTACACTCTAAAATATGTCTGCATACATCCGTACGTTGTAGTCTATTTGAAATGGCTAGAAAGACTTATATTTAGGAATGGAGGGAGTAGTTTATATTGAATTATTAATAACCACGCAACAAGCCACGCATGTACACAAGCCAACGCACTAACTCCATATGATCCAACTCATGCACATACGCGCACAGTATGGAGCACACAACGCACATACACAAGACATGCATGCACACAGGCTGGGCCGCAGAATGCACGTGAATAACACATGCATGCGCACACACTCGGCTGCATGGAGGCATGCGCCATCCGCGGCGACGTCCGATTCATCATGCTACGGCGAAGCTCGCACGCAACGGCGCATACGCATCTCTTGCAGCACCTCTTTGCCGTCGTTGCTCAACTACTAGTCAGAGATGAATACGACCGCAGCCTCGGCCTTAGAGCTAGCACCGATGGAAAAACACGCACGTTGCACGCACACGAGCACATACGGAGTGCCCACGACGTGGTGGTGGTGCGTCCCCAGTCGCCTATACTCCTTCTGCGCACGTTGTCTATCAAGGCGGCTGCATGCTAATGATGATGTGGATGAGATCTTCTAGGACTCAGATGATGACGAGGAAAATTATGAGACACAAGGTGACGTACACCGTCAAGGTCCACGGTCAAGGGGGTGCTAGTAAGTGCTTAGATGTGCTTAGAGAAAGTATAATAGAGCTGAGTCAGCGGGCTATAAGGAATAAACTATATTATATTTCTGCTTAGTTGGAGGAAAGAGAAGAGGAGAGAGAAGGTAAGCGGGTGATACGTCTCCAACGTATCTATAATTTTTGATTGTTCCATGCTATTATATTACCCCTTTTGGATGCTTATGGGCTTTATTTTACACATTTATATCATTTTTGGGACTAACCTACTAACCGGAGGCCTAGCCCATATTGCTGTTTTTTGCCTATTTCTGTATTTCGAAGAAAAGGAATATCAAACGGAGTCCAAACGGAATAAAACCATCGGGAGCGTGATTTTTGGAACGAACGTGATCCGGAGAGCTTGGAGTGCAAGTCAAGAAGCTTCCGAGGGCCCCACGAGATAGCACTACTAGCGAAAAGCCTAGCAACAGCACGGGTTTTGGGCCTCTCAGTAGTGCGGGTACCGGCGTTACTAATAAGGCGCTACAGCTAACGTATAGCAGTAGCGCCTGTTGTCCCACGCTACTGCTATACATGAATAGTTGTAGCGCTCTTTAGAAAAGGGCGCTACTGATATTATCTGCAGCGCTGTTTTACAGGGAAGCGCTACTGGTAAGGCGGCGCTACTGCTAAATTCCCCCCCCTCTCTACTACTAGTTTTTTTTAGTTTTTTTCCTGCATATTTGTTTTGTATTTGAATAGGTTTTATACAATAATCTTTAGCACATCATACACATACAAATGTAATCATAGCATATACACACAATTAGTCTCATCAAATCATGTCATCATCATAATCATCATCCAACACAAAGTGGTCTCTCGTCATCAATCTCGAAAATAGCGATACAAGTCTCGATTACTTACAAATACATCGTCATCCATCTAAACAATGATATACGCGAGAAGAGCTATCACTTTGAGTACATGAGTTCGTATCCCTCTCTCGCATTAGCGTGAACCTAAACTAACTACTCCTTGTCGCTCGGAAACCGGAAACCAGTACACCTGGGCCTGACACTCCGGCCACTTGTTGTATATATACTCTTGGCGCAGCACTTCTTCGCCATCTATGATCTATGCACCTGCATCGTCACATGAGTCGATGATATGCAACATATATAGTTGAGCAATAGAAAGAGACAGACTTGGCAAAAATAGAAACAACATATCATAAGCATAAATAACAAAGTTCATTGTACCCAAAATGCCCTAACTAGAGTGATTTTCGCTAGTCGAGGAGGAGGACGGTTTAATTACATCACAAATAAAGTTTCACCGTGCATAACTCAAAGTTTTGTCATACAGAAAGTATGGACTAAACGGACACATTGTCATATATCGACAATCACTCCACCATGTCGTGCCATCCATCCATGTCAGGGAGATAGTCCTCGAGCTTAGTGAAAGGCTTCATGTCGAGACGCTGAGAGGCTATCCATGTTTGGACGTCTTCCCACGACATTTGTCCTTCTCCGTAGAACATCCCTGTTTTTCCGACGACCTCCTTCATGATGATTTGGGCAAGTTCGCGCCAGATGTTATTGAACTCAGCTCGAAGTCGATGATCCTCGATATCTCCTATGTCCTTTGCCCATTGCAGAATATGGGCATCGCCAGATCTAGGTGACATGTGAAGGTTATCGTGATCCCGTCTGTACTCCAGCAAGTGGTGTAGGACATAGAATCCATCATTAAGAGAATCATTCGGTTGCTGGATGCAGCAGAAGTCGGTCTTATGGCTGAAGGCGACCCTGCCACCCCTTCTCTTCTTGTCCCTAACCTCTCCACCCCTTGCTTGGTAGTAAAACATAGCACTGTCGAGAACATCTTTGATGTGGGTGTAATCCTTTTTGTGAATGTTCTTCGACGAGTCCAAGTAAAGAGCGTGGGAGAATCGGGGGTAGAGGATGATGAGGACGGCGCGCCCGCCGCTGCGCAAAATAAGTACACCTCAAATTAATTAGCCTCCACCATGCAAATGAATTATTGAAATCGAAGGAAGGATAGCAGCGCGGATGACTTACATGGGATGATAAGGCACAAGAATCGCCTCCTTGTCCTTATTGGCGAGCATGAAACTGACGATGTATCCCTCGCGTATTCACGCTGCTCTGTGTAGACTCCCAAGAAGCCCTCGTGCATGTAGTACGGGTCAGCGACACAGATATGACGTATCTACTCAACCCCAATGATGTAGTTCATGTGCAAGGCATAAAGGCGGAAAAACGTAAAATCCAGCTTCTTCACGTGAAACATGTCGAATATGTAATCGAATCGGAGGAAGAACTTATCCGCGGGGAAGCTGTCAACGTACGACATTTGCCGCGGAACGTTAACCACGTAGAGTGGGTATCCTGGATCTTTCGAGGCGATGAGGCCTTTCTCTACCCGCAGCACATCATCATGAAGTCTCCTTAGATCGCCGAATCTGGCCCGTAGCGCTGTTGCAGGTAGGATTGGTTGACCGGGGATATGCCATTTATCCGCATCGGGGATATCTATACGGTCCTGAAGCCGAGGCTGCTGAGGCGGCTGGATCATAGAATCGGCTTTTTTGCCTTTCCTCGCTCTCTTCCTAGACTTCTGTACTACCGGAAGGTCGTCAATAATACGTTGAGACGGTAATTCAGGAACCGACTCATGACGCTCAAACCCTGAGGAGGCGCCAGTATAGACATACTATTCAGCGCCATCGTCATCCTCATCCTCATCCAGGGTGACATCATCAACGACTAATGGAGCCTCCTCCTTACCCCGTCCGCTATCACCCAACCCGACACCCGACGCTAATTGGGTAGGTGGGGTGTTGATGTTCATACCTTGCTGAGGCTGCGTGCTCGTGGGTGTGCTCCCAGCCGCCTCCAGACGAAGCAGACTCTTTGGCCACAACAGGACCCACCCATTGCAACAATCACCAAGCCGCCGCGGGGTCTCGTCGTCATCCCCCACTAGTATTAGAGGAGGCAAATTCTCGTGGCCCGGTTTGACACTGGCCACGGAAACCTTGAAGACGTTCGGGGGGATCGGCCGGCTGTGGAACAATGGTTCCTTCGGCTCCATTATCGTCGCCTTCCCCACATCCACCTTCTGTTCGCCTATGGTGTACAATATGGTGCACGGGGTTTCGTCGACCTGCATAGAAAAGTCTGCGACGTGAGACATCCGAAAGGCAACGAAAACGGGAGATTATACATTTATATTGAAGGGGGCCGGTGTGACAGATATCGTGAGGGCGTCGAGCTCAGCCAAAGACGAGGCACCACCGAGCACGTCCGGTGCGGGAGTCGGTGCGGGAGCAGGTGCGGGAGCCGGTGCGGGAGCAGGTGCTCCCAAGAAGTCAGCAAGGGGAAAGTCCTCTGCATTTTTTTCTGGATTTTGCCTTGTCCAAGTGAAAACGCCAGTCACCAAGGAAGTAGATAAATCTGCAACCACCTATTTTGTGGCAGCTACCGCTGTTGCGACTGTCTGAGATGATTTCTTCTCAACCGCAATCTCAACCTTCTTGTCGATGTTTTCTTCAGTTAACCTCCATCTTTCCTTTCTCTCCTCCGTGGTCTCACGGTAGTACTTCTTCCATGTGGCGCTGTCTCCGACACCGTGCACGCGTCCATACGACGGTCGAGTATCCACCGGTTGTCGTTTCAATATGTTCAACACCCGGTTGAATGGAGTGTCCCACTTGGGCCTCGCCAATGCCTCAGACGGCGAGTCGCTTTTGGCCGCAATCCGGTGCTGCTCTCTCTACAAAAGGCACAAGGATCATTTACAAATATGACTAACGTGTGCAGTCGAATTGATCAGAAACTAAAATTACCAGCAGTCTCATGAACTCCGTGATGACCAGTGTTGTCTCGTAAACCTTCTTCACTGGGTCCCAACGGTGCCGGGCCCTCAGGACGTCACGCTCCTGCGGGATGGTGAAATCCGCCAAGGGGTCTGGAATGCCCAGACTCGCGGCTTCCGCATCCTCCTTGGCCCATTTGGACCTCTTTCCGCCGTAACCACGGCTTCCAAGGTGGTGGCTCCCAATGTTCCTCTATTGAAGCCCCTTCATGTACTTAGACTTTTTTTGGCAGCTTCGGCCTCGCAAGCCTCCTTGAATATTTGAAACTGCTCTTCCGTGATTGTCGGATTATCCTTTACAATCTCGGAGTAGGGTTCCTTGTCGTTGATCTTTGCTTTCACTCGATTTTTCCAGGAGGCCAACGCGTCGCTAAACTTGGTCATGGCGTGTTTGTTTATCTTCTTCATTGCCGGGTCCTCGTCTGGATCTTCATAATCCTTCTCATTCCGGCCCGGGAACAAGAATATCTGGTGAAACTTCTTTAGGAGGGAGCTCCTCATATTTTCTATCTTCTGTAGTTTCTCATCGTTGATGGTGGAGGTTGTCCGTACAATGCAACCTATTTGATTGTCGTAGCACGCGCGTGCTTCCTCGGGCACCTTTGGCTCAAAATTGTCGCCGTCCACCTCCGTGACCACCAGTCTAGTAGTCCTGAGTTTGTTAGGAACTCATTGCCTCTTTGCTTTCGGTTCTACACCGGCTCCACTCCCCGAGGCAGCACCGGTCTCAGCGCCGGTCTCGATGCCGGTCTGAATCTCAGCGCCGGTCTCAGTCTCAGCACTGGTCTGCGTGTCGGTCTCAGTCCCCGATGCCACCGGTGGGCCCAGCAACAACATCGGTTGATCATCGGTAAGGCTAAAAAATTCGTCTGTCGCCCGGTAGACGTCGTCGCAATCACCAGAACCCTGTCCTTCATCATTGCTAGCCATGTTTCCTATGATTAAATCTAGTCAATTAATTCTAGACCTGATAAAATGAATAATGACATAAAAAAGGCATATTGTTTTGCAAGAATGTTGACTCCTTCCTGGTGCGGCAAATCCCGGGCACTCCATATGTCCTAGTTTGTAGCACAAGCCATGCCGAAATTCACGGAAAATTTCGGCATGACCTTTGCTAAAAAGTGGACAAATCGAGAACCTGAAATTTGCCGGAACAGAAATGAATCAACATTCCGGCAAAACATAGGCCACTCAGCATCATTCCCTGGAAACAACAAAGCCACTTGGGCACAATCGAACAACTTCAATGAAAAGATATAACATGACCACTTCAGTGAAAAATAAAATTTGCCTAAATTCTTTTCCTTGAAAAATAGTAGTCTTTTCAAACATCAAAAACCTTTGCAAAATGACCTCACTAAACACTTCTCTGCCTAGGATAGAACCCAAATTATGTTGATCTAGCTATTCCTCTCTCACACACAAACACACATTATTATCTCTAACCCTTCTCTGCCTAGGACAGAACCCAATTAAATTGCAAAGGACTCCATTTCTATAACCCTTCTGACCTAATGCTCTAAAATAAAATTTTCCTCTAACCTAGCCAACCTACTTAACCTAGCTTATTAATCCAACAAACCTAATTAACCTACCTATTTAACCTAGTTAGTTAATCTAGTTTACCTAGATAATTAACCCTAATTAAACTAGTTAACGCAGCTAGTTCTCTGTCAAAGCCCAAAATATTTTTTTGCACTAATTAACCTAGATAATTAACCTAATTAAACTAGTTAAGCTGACTAGTTCTCTGCCAAATCCCTAACTAAATTTTTGCCCTAACCTAGATAATTAACCTAATTAAACTAGCTAACCTATGCATGAGAGAGAGGAGGGGTGGGGGCTTACAGAGGATGGCTCCGGTGGTGGCGACGGAGGCAGTGGTGGCGAGGGAGGCAGGGGCTTCTCCGGTGATGGCGAGGGAGGCAGGGGCGTCTCTGGTGACGGCGAGGGAGGCAGTTGTGGCGAGGAAGGATCCGGTGGTGTTGACGGCGGCTCCGGTGGCGTTGACGAGGCCGCGCGGCTCCGTGGCGTTGGGGGCGGCTCCGGTGGCATCGACGGCGCACGGCTCTGGTGGCGTCGACATCGGCAGGAGACGGCGGCAAAGTGGGGCGATGGCGAATCGGGGAGACGGCGGCGCGCGGGGTGGGTTGAGGAATTTGGGGGAGAAGTGGTGGCCGGGGGGAAACGGTTTTTTGGTTAAGTCAAACTTAGTGGTAGCGCGTTTGGTAAAACGCGCTATAGCTAAGATAGCTATAGCTGTTTTTACAAAATGTGTTGCTGCTATAGCTATGTAATTTTCTTCCATTTTTTAATTTCCATTTCTGTTTCTATAGCGGGGGTCTAGGACACGCGATGCAGCTACGTTAGCTACAGCGCCTCTTACAAACACACGCTGCTGCTATGCCTTCCTCCGTTTTTTCGCTTTTTCATTTATTTTGCTATACATTTTATTTTTTCCTTTCTCCTTTTTCTATTTCTTTCATTTTCATTTACTTTTCTATTTGTTTTTCATCTTATTTTATTTTCGTTAGCAGTAGCACTCTTCTTAGGAAACGCGTTGCTACTTATGCCCTAGCGGTAGCACGTTTCTTCCAAGCCCGCTACTGCTATGCGTAGCCTATCATTCTAGCAATGGGAATATTAGTAGTAGTGCTTTTTCCACTACACGCGCTACTGCTAAGGTTATATCTGTAGCGCGGTTTTTCTTCAATCGCTACTGCTATCTAGCACTAGCGCCCTTTTTTGACCCGCGTTGTTGCTAAATTTTTGTGTATAAGGTTTTCCCTACTAGTGTAGGGGGCCTCCCCCCTTGTAGGGCCCGCCCCCTGTCTCGTGGGCCCCTCGGGCGGCCACCGACGTACTTCTTCCTCCTATATATACCTACGTACCACGAAAACATCCAGGGGCACCACGAAACACAATTTCCACCGCCGTAACCCTCTGTATCCGCGAGATCCCATCTTGGAGCCTTCGCCGGCACTCTGCCGGAGGGGGAATCGACCATGAAGGGCCTCTACATCAACATCTTTTCCCCTCCGATGAGTTGTGAGTAGTTTACCATAGACCTACGGGTCCATAGTTATTAGCTAGATGGCTTCTTCTCTCTTTTTGGATCTCAATACAACGTTCCCCCCTCTCTTGTGGAGATCTATTCGATGTAAACTCTTTTTGCGGTGTGTTTGTCGAGACCCGATGAATTGTGGGTTTATGATCAAGTTTATCTATGAATAATATTTGAATCTTCTCTGAATTCTTTTATGTATGATTGAGTTATCTTTGCAAGTCTCTTCGAATTATCAGTTTGGTTTGGCCTACTAGATTGGTCTTTCTTGCCATGGGAGAAGTGCTTAGCTTTGGGTTCAATCTTGCGGTGTCCTTACCCAGTGACAGAAAGGGTTGCAAGGCACGTATTGTATTGTTGCCATCGAGGATAACAAGATGGGGCTTACATCATATTGCATGAGTTTATCCCTCTACATCATGTCATCTTGCTTGATGTGTTACTCTGTTCTTATGAACTTAATACTCTAGATGCAGGCAGGAGTCGGTCGATGTGTGGAGTAATAGTAGTAGATGCAAGCAGGAGTCGGTCTACTTGTTATGGACGTGATGCCTATATACATGATCATCCCTAGATAATCTCATAACTATGCGCTTTTCTATCAATTGCTTGACAGTAATTTGTTCACCCACCGTAATACTTATGCTATCTTGAGAGAAGCCTCTAGTGAAACCTATGGCCCCCGGGTCTATCTCTTATCATATTTGCTTTCAATCTACTTTATTTGCATCTTTACTTTTTGCATCTATATCATAAAATACCAAAAATATATCTATCTTATCATACTATCTTTATTAGATCTGACTTTCGCAAGTGGCCGTGAAGGGATTGACAACCCCTTTATTGCGTTGGTTGCGAGTTCTCAGTTTGTTTGTGTAGGTGCATGGGACTTTTGAGGAGCCTCCTACTGGATTGATACCTTGGTTCTCAAAACTGAGGGAAATACTTACGCTACACTTTGCTGCATCACCCTCTCCTCTTCGAGGAAAACCAACGCAAGCTCAAGATGTAGCAAGAAGGATTTCTGGCGCCATTGCCGGGGAGGTCTTCGCTCAAGTCAAGACATACCAAGTACCCATCACAAACCCATCTCCCTCGCATTTACATTATTTGACATTTGCCTCTCATTTTCCTCTCCCCCACTTCACCCTTGCCGTTTTATTCGCCCTCTCTTTCCCAATCTCCTCCTCTATTTTTGCTTGCCTTATTTTGTGTGCTTGTTTGCTTGTTCGACCTTATGGTTGCGCCTAAGGGTCCTGACCACCTTCTCAGAAGGATGGATGAGATTGAATCAAATATTAGAAGCTTTATGAATTTGCAATTTGAGCATAATAATTTCTTTAGAAAAGAGCTTAAGGAACAAAAAAGTTTTTTGGGGTTTATGAACAAAGAGCTTGATGATATGAATAAAGAATTCTATGGTGTTAACGCTCAAATTACCCGGCTTGAAAATGCTATAGCAAAAATTTCTGACAAGCAAGCCACCTTAGTCAATAAGATGGCCGCTAAACCAGAAAAATTACATGAAAATAATGATGAGGATCTTAAAGTTATTGATGTGTCTCCGATTAGATCTATGTTTTGCAATATGAATTTTGATGATTATGGGAGTGATGATGAATCAACTTTGCCTAGAAGGCGTCCCAAAAATTCAGAGTCTTTAGATCTTGATGTTAAATTTGGTAAAATAGAGATTGGAGAATCCTCAACTTCTAATAATATTGAACCTACTATCTCGGATTTCAAGGAATTTGATTATGATAATTTTTCTTTAAAAGGTTGTATTTCCTTGTTGCAATCCGTTGTTAATTCTCCTCATGCTTATAGTGAAAATAAAGCTTTTACCAAACATATTGTTGATGCCTTGATGCAATCTTATGATGAAAAACTTAATTTGGAAGTTTCTATACCTAGAAAATTTAATGATGAGTGGGAACCTACTATAAAGATTAAAATTAAAGATTATGAGTGTTTTGCTTTGTGTGATTTGGGTGCTAGTGTTTCCACGATTCTGAAAACTTTATGTGATATTCTAGGTTTCCATGATCTTGATGATTGCTCTTTAAATTTGCACCTTGCAGATTCCACCATTAAAAAGTCTATGGGAAGGATCAATGATGTTCTTATTTTTGCAAATAGAAATTTGGTGCCCGTAGATTTTATCGTTCTTGATATAGATTGCAATCTTTCTTCCCCTATTATTCTTGGTAGACCTTTCCTTAGAACGATTGGTGCGATTATTGATATGAAGGGAATATTAGATTCCAATTTCCCTTAAAGAAAGGCATGGAGCACTTTCCAAGAAAGAAAGTCAAATTACCTTATGAATCTATCATGCGTGCTACTTATGAATTTAGTGCCAAAGATGGCACTCGTTAGATCTATCTTTGTTTTATGCCTAGCTAGGGGCGTTAAACGATAGCGCTAGTTGGGAGGCAACCCAATTTTCTTTATGTTTTTTGTTTTTGATCCTGTTTAGTAATAAATCTTGCATCTACCTTCTGTTTAGATGTGTTTTTATCTTTTAATTAGTGTTTGTGCCAAGTAGAACCTATAGGATAACCTACGACGATAGTTGATTTGATTCTGCTGAAAAACAGAAACTTTGCGCGCACGAATATAATTTTGTTAAATCACAGGAACGTGATTTTGTGTTTATTCCTTTAGCTGATGTTCAATAAAGAAATTTTCCAGGACTTCCTATTTTGGTAGGATTTTTAGAGTTCCAGAAGTTTGCGTTAGTTACAGATTGCTACAGACTGTTCTGTTTTTGACAGATTCTGTTTTTCGTGTGTTGTTTGCTTATTTCAATGCATCTATGGCTAGTAATTCAGTCTATGAACCATAAAGAAGTTGGAATACAGTAGATTTAACACCAAATTAAATAAAGAATGAGTTCTGCAGTGCCTTATGTGGTGGTTTTGTTTTCTTTCACTAACGGAGCTTATAAGATTTCCTGTTGAGTTTTGTGTTGTGAAGTTTTCAAGTTTTGGGTAAAGCTTTTATGGACTATGGAATAAGGAGTGGCAAGATCCTAAGCTTGGGGATGCCCACGGCACCCCAAGATATTCAAGAATAGCCAAAAGCCTAAGCTTGGGTTGCCCCGGGAAGGCATCCCCTCTTTCGTCTTCGTTCATTGGTAACTTTACTTGGAGCTATATTTTTATTCGCCACATGATATGTGTTTTGCTTGGAGCGTCGTGTATTATATTAGTCTTTGCTTTTTAGTTTACCACAATTATCCTTGCTGTACACACCTTCTGGGAGAAGACTATTTGATTAGAATTTGCTAGAATACTCTATGTGCTTCACTTATATCTCTTGAGCTTGATAGTTTTTGCTCTAGTGCTTCACTTATATCTTTTAGAGCACGGTGGTGTCTTAATTTTGAAGAAATTGCTAGTCTCTCATGCTTCACTTATATTATTTTGAGAGTCTTTTAGAACAGCATGGTATTTTCTATGATCCTAAAAGTTGGTCCTAGAATGATGAGCATCCAAGTTGGGTATAATAAAAACTATCATAGAAAGTGAATTGGATGCTATGATCAACTTGATGCTTGATAATTGTTTTGAGATATGGAGGTAGTGATATTAAAGTCATGCTAGTTGGGTGATTATGAATTTAAACAATGCTTGTGTTGAAGTTTGTGATTCCCGTAACATGCACCTATGGTGCCGCTTTGTGATGAAGTTGGAGCACAATTTTATTTATTGATTGTCTTCCTTATGAGTGACGGTCGGGGATGAGCGATGGTCTTTTCCTACCAATCTATCCCCCTAGGAGCATGCGCGTAGTGCTTTGATTTTTGATGACTTCTAAATTTTTGCAACAAGTATATGAGTCCTTTTGATTAATGTTGAGTCCATGGATTATACGCACTCCTTCACCCTTCCACCATTGCTAGCCTCTCTTGTACCATGCAACTTTCGCCGGTACCATACACCCACCATACTCCTTCCTCAAAACAGCCACCATACCTACCTATTATGGCATTTCCATAGCCATTCCGAGATATATTTCCATGCAACTTTCCACCGTTCCGTTCATATGACATGCATTACTTTTGTCATATTGCTTTTTGCATGATCATGTAGTTGACATTGTATTTGTGGCAAGGCCACCTTCATAATTTTCATACATGTTGCTCTTGATTCATTGCATATCCCGGTACACCGCCGGAGGCATTCATATAGAGTCATATCTTGTTCTAGCTTTGAGTTGTAAATCCATAAAAGTGTGATGATCTTAATTATTAGAGCATTGTCCTAGTGAGGAAAGGATGATGAAGACTATGATTCCCCCACCAGTCGGGATGAGACTTCGGACTTTACAAAAAAAGAGAAAGGCCAAAAAGAAAAAAAGAAAAAAAAGAGAAGGCCAAAGAAAAGAACAAAAGAAAAAAGAAGAAGAAAAGAAAAAAATGAGAGAAAAAGAGAGAAAGGACAATGCTACTATCTCTTTTTCCACACTTGTGCTTCAAAATAGCACCATGATCTTCGTGTTAGGGAGTCTCATATGTTGTCACTTTCATATACTAGTGGGAATTTTTCATTATAGAACTTGGCTTGTATATTCCAATGATGGGCTTCCTCAAAAGTGCCCTAGGTCTTCGTGAGCAAGCAAGTTTGATGCACCCCACTTAGTTTCTTTTGTTGAGCTTTCATATATTTATAGCTCTAGTGCATCCGTTGCATGGCAATCCCTACTCACTCACATTGATATCTATTAATGGGCATCTCCATAGCCCGTTGATACGCCTAGCTGATGTGAGACTATCTTCTCCTTTTTGTCTTCTCCACAACCACCATTCTATTCCACATATAGTGCTATGTCCATGGCTCACGCTCATGTATTGTGTGAAAGTTGAAAAAGTTTGAGATTATTAAAGTATGAAACAATTTCTTGGCTTGTCATCGGGGTTGTGCATGATTAAATACTTTGTGTGATGAAGATAGAGCATAGCCAGACTATATGATTTTGTAGGGATAACTTTCTTTAGCCATGTTATTTTGAGAAGACATAATTACTTTGATTAGTATGCGTGAAGTATTACTATTTCTTATCTCAATATGAACTTTTATTTTGTATTCATTTGAATCTGAACATTCATGCCACAATAAAGAAAATTACATTATGAATTATGCTAGGTAGCATTCCACATCAAAAATTTCTTTTTTATCATTTACCTACTCGAGGATGAGTAGGAATTAAGCTTGGGGATGCTTGATACGTCTCCAACGTATCTATAATTTTTGATTGTTCCATGCTATTATATTACCCCTTTTGGATGCTTATGGGCTTTATTTTACACATTTACATCATTTTTGGGACTAACCTACTAACCGGAGGCCCAGCCCATATTGCTGTTTTTTTGCCTATTTTAGTATTTCAAAGAAAAGGAATATCAAACGGAGTCCAAATGGAATGAAACCTTCGGGAGCGTGATTTTTGGAACGAATGTGATTCGGAGAGCTTGGAGTGCAAGTCAAGAAGCTTCCGAGAGCCTGTAGGGCCCGCCCCCTGTCTCGTGGGCCCATCGGGCGGCCACCGACGTACTTCTTCCTCCTATATATACCTACGTACCACGAAAACATCCAGGGGCACCACGAAACACAATTTCCACCACCGTAACCTTCTGTATCCACGAGATCCCATCTTGGAGCCTTCGCCGACACTCTGCCGGAGGGGGAATCGACCACGGAGGGCCTCTACATCAACATCTTTTCCCCTCCGATGAGTTGTGAGTAGTTTACCACAGACCTACGGGTCCATAGTTATTAGCTAGATGGCTTCTTCTCTCTTTTTGGATCTCAATACAACGTTCTCCCCCTCTCTTGTGGAGATCTATTCGATGGAAACTCTTTTTGCGGTGTGTTTGTCGAGATCCGATGAATTGTGGGTTTATGATCAAGTTTAACTATGAATAATATTTGAATCTTCTTTGAATTCTTTTATGTATGATTGAGTTATCTTTGCAAGTCTCTTCGAATTATCAGTTTGGTTTGGCCTACTAGATTGGTCTTTCTTGCCATGGGAGAAGTGCTTAGCTTTGGGTTCAATCTTGCGGTGTCCTTACCCAGTGACAGAAAGGGTTGCAAGGAACGTATTGTATTGTTGCCATCGAGGATAACAAGATGGGGTTTACATCATATTTCATGAGTTTATCCCTCTACATCATGTCATCTTGCTTAATGTGTTACTCTGTTCTTATGAACTTAATACTCTAGATGCAGGCAGGAGTCGGTCGATGTGTGGAGTAATAGTAGTAGATGCAGGCAGGAGTCAGTCTACATGTTATGGACGTGATGCCTATATACATGATCATGCCTAGATAATCTCATAATTATGCGCTTTTCTATCAATTGCTCGACAGTAATTTGTTCACCCACCGTAATACTTATGCTATCTTGAGAGAAGCCTCTAGTGAAACCTATGGCCCCCGGGTCTATCTCTTATCATATTTGCTTTCAATCTACTTTATTTGCATCTTTACTTTTTGCATCTATATCATAAAATACCAAAAATATATCTATCTTATCATACTATCTTTATTAGATCTCACTTTCGCAAGTGGCCATGAAGGGATTGACAACCCCTTTATTGTGTTGGTTGCGAGTTCTCAGTTTGTTTGTGTAGGTGCGTGGGACTTTTGAGGAGCCTCCTACTGGATTGATACCTTGGTTCTCAAAACTGAGGGAAATACTTGCGCTACACTTTGCTCCATCACCCTCTCCTCTTCGAGGAAACCCAACGCAAGCTCAAGACGTAGTAGCAGGCTCTTCGTGAAGAGCCAGCTCTAGCACGTGCTCCTAAGCACTTTGTGAGAATGAAAGGTGGGCCATAGAACAAAAAAGTAGTAGTACACTGTTTTTATCTACTATTGTACATGTTGACTATAAGATGGGCTGTAGATGACATGGCACTGGCTTATAGCCAGCTGCTGGCTATACTATTAATGCTCTTTAGATGAGGTGCTAAGTGCATTAAATGGCTTAGTAACTCAAGTCTTCAATGCATAGGTGCTTAGTTTATTGGCGCCACATCATATTTTATGCCTACGTGGCAGGCTTAGCAGCTATACATGGTGGAGCACTGGGAGAGGTCAAGGCTGGTCATAGTGGGGAGTAACTTGTACTGTAACATATTACTATGTTACTCTAAACATCTCTATAAACCGGAAAGGAGGGAGCACATGATATTTCCCCGTCCGGACCGATCCCAAGTTGCTTCTCACCTTCTTGGCCCAACAAAAACCACTCCCCCCTCCTGCGCGCGCTTCCCACCCGGCGCCAGCTGAGCCCGCCGCTCCACATTGATGGCAAGTCAGGGCGACGCGACCTCTCACTTCTTCCGCCATTGAAGCGGCACGCCGACCGAGGGCACCGCCCGCTGCACGCCCGGCATTTCAGACTACACAGTGGATAGTAACTATTAGAGCAAGTACTACAATTAGATGACATAAGCAGGCTATAAGGATTTAAATATAGTATTTGTGCTTAGTTCAAGTAGAGAGAAGAGGAGAGAGAACAGAAGCGGATTGTAAACGTGTAGCCGGTTATACTCCAACATACTTTGTGAGACAAAAGGTGGGGCCATTATTAATGATATTGTATTTATACTAAAGGGACTAACGGACACCTTAATTCCTCCGTTTTTTTAGACAAACCTTGGTGGGGCTATTATTGACTTTTTTGAGCTATTATTGACTTGGACGTGGGGTTTGGGGGCCAAAGGCCTACTATTATATGCGCACGACCGACCTGACATGCTCTACCCTAGCCGCCGATGTATCATATGGTTTCGCACCATTCCAGATCTTAGCGCCGCCACGCAATTCTTCTCCAGCCCTCCTTCCAGCGTGCACCGCGAGAAGGGACAACAGTCCTTCGAACCCCGCCTTTCATGATCCTGTACGGGAGAGGGGCGATCAGGTTTTTGGGGAGCACACTACTGTGACTGCTGCCAGCGACGACTTCCTCAACGACAGCCTTCTTCCCCGACCTCGGTAACCTCTTCATCAACGACATGAGTGACAACATCAACCACATCGGTTCTTCTCCCGCTGTACAGTATGTGATTCTGTCCTCCTGGTTTAGTCTGCATCATTACTTTGATGTTTGCAATTGTCGTCATGATCTATTTACTGCTGATTCGGATTAAATCGCATACTAAATTGCTCATATATTCAACAATCCAATCCAAAAACCTGATCACAGGCAATTTACTCCAAGTGGTTTTGTTGCGCTTTTGAAGCCGCCTACTTTTAAGGGGGTGCAATATAAAAGGTGGCGCACAAGAGCAGTATATTGGTTTCAGATCATGTACTGCTATGACGCCACTAAGGGTAAGCCTGAGGGTGATCTTAATCCTACACAGCAGGAAGCTTTTCAGAACATGTATACCCTCTTCAAAGCCGCCCTGCTGAGTGTTCTTGACGATTCCATTATGGATTCATATATGTCGTTTGACAGCGGCAAAGACATGTGGGTTGCGCTTGAGGCCACGTTTGGGCCCTCGGGCGCTGGCAACGAGTTGTACGTCGTGGAGCAATTCTGTGACTACAAGATGACTGATGAGCGCTCTGTTGTTCAGCAGACTCATGAGATACAGTCACTCTCTAAGGAACTTGAGTACTTTAAGTGTGTGTTGCCGGACAAATTTGTTGCTGGGACCATCATTGCCAAGCTTCCACCTTCATGGAACGATTTTGCTACTTCTCTGAAAAACAAGAGACATGAGTTCTCTATTTTGGATCTCATTAGCACTCTTGATTTTGAGGAGAAGGCGAGAGCAAAAGACACACGTGCTGGGGTCGCTGAGGGAGCTTCTAGTGCCCACATGGTACACGAGAAGAACTTCCAGCCCAACCAACCCCAAAACAACAAGAACAAATCTCAGGGGAAAGGCAAGTTTGATGCAAAGAACAAGCCATCACATTCTATCAAATTCAAGAAGAATTCTCATCACGGGAAGGGATACAAACCTCAATTTTGGTAGCACCGCACAAAATTTATATGGCTGCATCTACCTGCTGTCAGCTAACCTCATGGTGCTCCAGGTATTCCTACATTCGTAACTAGGTACAATGACCACCGCAAGATGAAATTAGCTTATTCGTACGTTGACTTGCTGAATGCAGTGCGGAACAATCCTGTCATGTGTGGAGGAGCAAACAAGCAGTGCAGCCGAAGGTGGAAATCAACCAAGGACTTATGAAATTATATGTAATCTTCCTCAGGAAGGTCAGTATCCCCTTCGTCCAGATGATCATGTTTTGTCATGCCGAGCTATTGATATGTGCTACTATTTTGCAACACCGTTTAAGTATAGCTACTGTTTTCCTATCTTTTCAGATTCAGGACAATGAATATGATATCAGGGGAACTGCACAATATTGACCCATGTTGAGTCATCTCTATTGCCTCATGTGTTTGCTGCAAATGTGTGAGCATCAATTGCAAGATGAGGCAGCTAGCTAGCTGTGGAGTTGCCAACATGCTCAAAATGCTCGCAACATTGAGTAGAAACAAGCATGCCCAGGAAATTAATGCGTGCGTAGGGAGGCCCTTTGCTCACAGAAGCATCGACCGATTTTCTTTATTTCCACACCTTCTCACAGCTTTGTATATTCGTTATAGTATGGTGAATCACTGAGATGCATAGACATGCTGAACTTTTGTTCTTCTGAATGTTAGTTTAGTGTGAGTGTATGCATCCAGTACCGCATCCTCTAATTTGGTGGATGCACACAGAGAAAATAAATCTCCTTAATTTACTCCATACCACCCTATTAAATAGGCCTAGTAACAAACCAGGCGCATGCAGTGGCCGGCAGGCACATGCATCCTGCATGCATGGCCAGTCAGCCAAGCCCATGCGCCAGATCCAATGCAGCAACGCAAAAGAAGAGAGCGGTTCTTGGGAAAAAGTGAGTAGTTAGTGCCGCGGGCCTTATAAACACGAACAACTCGCTCTCCCACTTCTGTTTCCCCACCCAATTCCCCCCACTCCCCAATCTTCCTCACTCGTCCAGAAAACCCCGCTCACCTTCTTTCTCACTCATACAGAAAATGCCTGCTCCTCTTCTTCCACTCCTATAGAAATCCCCAGCCCTCCTTCCTCACTCGCACTGCCACTAGGCTCGTCTCTGGCTACTCTGCTCAAACCCGTGAGCTCGGCGCGACACCCACAAGGAAAATGGAGTCGGCTGGCCCCAGCGCCAAGAAGATGAGGCTCCCGCCAGCGGCGATGCCGGTTGTAGATCCCGCACCCGGTAGCGCGGGGAGAAGCGGTGAGCCCCCCCCCCACTCGGATCTCCCGGGCGTCATCCTTGAGGAGATCATCTCGCTTCTCCCCACCAAGGATTGCTACCGCACACAAGTCCTCTCAACTTGGTGGCGCCCTCTATGGCACACCGCCCCCCTCAATCTCGACTGTTGTTAGATATCCGTCCTTCCTGAATTTGATCTCATTAGAGCCACCGTCTCTTCTCACCAGCAGGGCCCCGTTCAATGCCTCTGCATCCCGACAAGCTACCTATTGTCCATACCCGGCAAGGTGGACGCTTGGCTGGCATCCCCTGAATTCAGAAAACTCCAGCAGTTTGAGTTCTACCATTACCACGAAAGTTTCATACCACGAACATACCAAAAATTCGTGCCCACACCACCGTTGTCCATCTCGCAGTTTTCCTCCTCTCTCCACACCGCCACCTTCGCCCGGTGCCATCTACCAGACGATCTAGTACAAATGCTTTGACTCCCATTGCTAAAAAAACTTTCGCTTGTGGTGGTTTATCTGTCGGAGGCCTCACTGCACAGCATCATCCACTCCAGTTGCCCTATCGTGGAGCGCTTGCTGATTGTTTTGGGAATAGAAATCGGTATCAGTTGTCTCCAAATAAAGTCGCCTCACCTTAAAAGCATTGGAATTTGTTTTAAAGGACAGCAGCTCATCATCGAAGATGCCCCTTCACTTGAAAGGTTGCTCCTTCATAGTTGTTATACACCTTCAGAAATAACTGTCGTCTCTGCGCCCAAACTGGAGACCTTGGGTGTAATTCGTGACCCGTTTAATAATCACAAGGAGTTGGTGTTTGGCTCCTCACTTTTTCAGGTACTGTATATTATCATCTACACATTTGTCATCATATGCTGCATTTTTCATTTGTGCGCATAAGTTTATATCATCTTGGAGTACACTTTGGGTACTAATATTATGTTATATGCTCAATGAAGAGTTCGTCCATTGATAGCCTATCAATGTTGCTGGATTCTGTCAAGATCATATATATCGGAATGTATAGTTTTGATATGGACATAATTATTGGCTTGCTGCGATGCTTTCGATCTCTGGAGAATTTATACATAGAGGTGATGATTTCATGCACATTGAAAGCCTGTATATATTGTACTAGAATTAACTGTTCAGCTGTCGTTCTTTCGACATACTCTTTTTTCAGACCTTAACTGTTTTCAATCTTCATGTCTACTTAGGGAGAACCACATGGAGAAAAACATATAACCAATCATTGGTGTAATAAGCACAAGGATTTTCTCAGTTCTCTTGACATTCGTTTGAGGACAATAACGATGGGACGATATGCATCCAACTAGGCAAACAGAAGCTTTGTCACATTCTTCATGTTGAACGCGAGGTTACTATTGTCCATGAGGATTAATTTTTACAGCAAGAGATTTCTCACGGACGAACATGTTGAACAGCAAAAAAAGAAGTTTCAGGTGGACAAATGGGCTTCTAAATGTTTTCATCTCATATTTACAATATGTTGTAGACATCCTGAAATAATTTTTTTTGCACAGGATATTGATTTTATGGATCAGACCGATCCATTTGTTTGTGACTGCAAAAAAGAGTGGTTGGGTTAGATGTTACTATCATGATAAATCTGGGTTTTGTCTAAAAATTTGATGAACAATTAATCCTTGGGCTTTTTGTACCATTTGTATGCTTGACTTGCATGTTGTTGCCCTCGTACTCCCATCCACCTGCCACTACACTGCCGCATCTTCCATGGCTGTTCTTCGTTCCCGTCCGAGGCCTTGCCATCGTTCTCCGCCTTGGTTAGCTCGTTGTGCCCGCCGCTGTCTGGCGTTGTCAACATGGTCAACAACCAAGAGGAATTAGGAGATGACTG
Source organism: Triticum dicoccoides (assembly GCF_002162155.2). Lineage (NCBI taxonomy): Eukaryota > Viridiplantae > Streptophyta > Magnoliopsida > Poales > Poaceae > Triticum > Triticum dicoccoides. The sequence continues at coordinate 88,902,979 of NC_041391.1, read as the reverse complement.
TACGTGGAGAGGCTGACAGTAGGGACCCACCAGGGTCATTGCATTTCGCAACCAGGTGCCTCGTTATTACAAGCCAAAAAAATACTTCCTCCTAATTGTTTGACAACTAGGTTCCACGCCATTGTCAATGTAGTCAATAAAAGAGAAAATTACACAACGAGCGGATAACACCAGGGACCCAGAAGCTCGCCCAGTTGTTTTTCAGTTTCAGAGACGGAGCTCAACTGTGCGCTGTGCGGGGCCTGTGGCCCGTCTAGCCCACTCTTACGCTTTTATTAAGCACATGACGAGCCCAGTTGATATATTTTTTCTTTCCAAAATTGGCTAGCCCAGTTTTTTTTTGGAGAACACCAAAACCGAGGCCTACTTGCTTTTCTCAGCCCTGCTAGGCTGCAAATCTTTCAAGATGAGGAGGGATGTAAGTAGTAAGAAATGGGCTTCCCCAGAAAACGGGCTATAAGTTGTAAGAAATGGGCTGTAAATTTTTAAACCAAAGCCAACCGGCAATTGCATTAAAATATCATTTTTTCAGGATTTCTCTACTCTCTACTCTTATAAAAACCAAATCCAACTGGCAATTACATTAAAATATCATCTTTTCTCCCACAAGATAAACTACTCATACAAATGCATCTTCATGTTCCGTGCAACGAACGGGCATCTTGCTAGTTAAGATTCTAAATTTCATTCATTTTTTGCGGAGAATTGTTTTTTGAATTTTATTTTGATATAATATTTTGAAAACTATTTTTTAACGTGACTCAAAATTTTGTGATTAAAAGAGTTCGGACCACACCGAAATATGCAAAATTTCTTTGAATTTTTTAGCAGTGCCCAGAATATATGGTCTGTAATGCTAATAAAAAGAATATGGGCTTCAAATATCCTTAAGAATTAGCAAATGGGCTGTAAATTATTGAAAATAATGGCTAATGGGTTGTATGCTATTTTCCACAGATTTGGAGGCTGACTTCTGGGCCTACTAGGTTGACGATCACGTTGTCCTAAATTTTTTTTGACGTGTACGCAAGGCTTTGTCAACTTAGTCAACACACAACAGTGACTATTGGATGTCCATCCAACGGCCGCCGTGCTTCTTCAATCTCTGATCTTCCTGCTCCAGCCGCCCAAACCAGCACCGGCGGGACTGCCTGCTCCCTCCTCCCGCGGCTGGTTGTGCTGCCGCCAGGCCATCCCTCTAACCACCTGCACATCCTGTTATTTTCCGGTGACGTCAGCCTCACCCCGCAGCCGACCAGTCAGCGCTCATTCTCCCCTTAGCGTGGGCATCCACTGCGGTGGCTTCACCGGCTCCGGGTGGTTCTCTTCCTGGGCCTCGCCCTCGTCCACCCTATTTGTGCTCTCAGCGCGGCGATGTCAACATGGTTAACAAACAACAGCCATCGGAAGAGGCTGACAGTAGAGGCCCACACAGGAAAATGCCTCCTTATTACGCGCAAAATAATGATTCCTCCACCTGATAGATGGGACCCACCGGAAGGGTCTCTGTATTTCACGAAAAAAACGTTCCCCCTGCTGTCAGCTCGGACCCACCTGAAATGCCTCCTTATTACGCAAAAAAATGAATACTCCCCCTGCTAGCTGGGACTGCCTTGGTGGGAGGCTGACTTGTGGGCCTACTAAGTTTACGGGGATGGAGGGCTTTGTCAACTTAGTCAATATGAACGACTCTAGCTCCAGTGACCGTACGATGTCCATCCAACGACCGTAGTGCCTCTTCAACCTCTGGTCTTCGTGCTCCAGCCGCCCAAAGCAGCGTTGGTCGTGTCGCGTGCTCCTGCCTCCCGTGGCCGGTTGTGATGTCGCGGAGGCCTCATCGCCCCTACTACTCCCACCGCTGGCCAGGCCATCCCTCTACTCACCCACACCCCCTGTTATTCTGCGGCGACGGCAGCCTCACTCTCGTACTCCTCTTCGCGTGGGCATCCACTGCTGCGTCTTCCCCGGCTCCGCGTCGTCCCCTTCCTAGGCCTCGCCGTTGTCCACCACCGTGGTGCTCTCGGCGCGGCGTGGTCAATGTGGTCAACGACCGGCTTCCATCGGAAGAGTACTGTGCGTGGAGAGGCTGACAGCTGGGTCCACGGCGGCCGCAAGGAAGTGCCTCCTTATTACGCGCAAAATAATTATTCCTCCACCTGACAGTAGGGACCCACCGGACGGGCCACCAGTATTTCGCGAAAAAATGTTTGCCCCTGACTCCTGGGACCCACCCGACAGGCCACCATATTTTGCGAAAAAAACATTCCCCCTGCTGTCAGCTCGGACCCACCGGAAGAGCCTCCTTATTACGCACAAAAAAAATGAATACCCCCTGCCAGCTGGGACCCACCTTGGTAGGAGGGTGACTTGTGGGCCTACTAAGTTGACGGGGACGGAGGGCTTTGTCAACTTAGTCAATATAAATGATTCTAGCTCCAGTGACCGTACGATGTCCATCCAACGGTCGTAGTGCTTATTCAACCTCTGGTCTTTTTGCTCCAACCGCCCAAAGCAGCGACGGTCGTGCCGCATGCTCCTGCTTCCCGTGGCCGGATGTGCTGCCGCGGAGGCCTCACCGCCCCCTACTATTCCCACCGCTGGCCAGGCCCTGCGGCGATGGCAGCCTCACATCGCAGCCGAACCAGTGAACCCTCGTACTCCTCTCCGCATGGGCTTCCACTATCGCGTCTTCCCCGGCTCCCCATCGTCCCCTTCCTAGGCCTCGCCGTCGTCCACCGCCCTAGTGCTCTCGGCGCGGCGTGGTCAATGTGTTCAAGGAACGACTTCCATCGGACGTGGACTGTATGTGGAGAGGCTGACAGCTGGGTCCACGGCCACAGCAAGGAAGTGCCTCCTTATCACGCGGAAAATAATTATTCCTCCACCTGACAGCGGGGACCCATCGGACGGGCCGCCGTATTTCATGAAAAAAATGTTTCCCCCCTGACTGCTGGGACCCACCAGTTGCACCTTCGCACGCAAGGAAGTGCGTCCGGGCAAAAAAAACGATTCGCCCCCTGACTGCTGGGACCCACCAGCTACATCTTTGCACGCAAGGAAGTGTGTCCGGGCAAAAAAATAACGATTCGCCCCCTGACTGCTGGGACCCACCAGCTACATCTTCGCACGCAAGGAAGTGCGTTTGGGCAAAAAAATGATTCGCCCCCCCGACTGCTGGGACCCACCAGCTACATCTTCGTAGGCAAGAAAGTGCCTGACAGTCAGGACCCACCTAGTCGAAGCGTACGTAGCGTTGTCATTCTGGTCGCGAACGTGTACGTAAATACTGGTCGATGTAGAGGCGTGCACGTGTCGTAGTAGAGGCGCGCACGTGTCTATGTAGAGGCGCGCACATAGCATGTACACGTACGTACAGCGGCGAGGGTGCAAGAAAGAAAATACGGCCACGTACGTACATACGAGCAGGGTCTCGAACGCCTACTCGCGCATACGTACATGGCTGGGTCGGAACGGAGAAACAGCGTCGTCGTCGTGTTCATGGGGAGCCAACCAGCTGGGTCGGAACGGAATGTGTGGTCGTGTTCATCGGGAGGGCTTGGACGGAACAGGCGATGGAAACGAGGCCTGGCGTACCGCACAACGGAGGAAATGGACCTCCTACGTTCGAAATGGGGTCCTGTTGATTGGGAGGGGTGTGGCGTACCGCAAAACGGAGGAAATGGACCTCCTACGGTCGAAACGGGGGTCCTGTTGATCGGGAGGGGTGTGGCGTACCGCAAAACGGAGGAAACGGACCTCCTACGGTCGAAACGGGGGTCCTGTTGACCGCGAGGGGTGTGGCGTACCGCAAAACGGATGAAACGGACGTGTGTTGGAGCGCTACGGTCGAAACAGGGGTCCTGTTCATCGGGAGGGGTGTGGCGTACCACAAAACGGGACTCCACGGGATACTGTTCATCTCCACCGTCGACCTCCTCCAGCCTCCACGGGCTACCGTCGACCTCCTCCAGCTTCCACGGGCTCCTGTTCATCCAGCCTCCACCGCGCGCTACTCCACCGGCTACTGTTCAACCACCCCTCCACGGACACCCCTCCATCGTCTACTGTTCATCCAGCCCTCCACACCACGGGGTCCTGTTCA
>NC_041391.1:88892158-88898713 GCF_002162155.2 Triticum dicoccoides | reverse complement strand
GTTCATCCAATCGATCGGCTTCAGTTAGCAGCAGTAGCGAAGGAATCGCTCCATCGAGTTCAGTTAACAGCCATCGATCGATCGCTCGGGTTCAGTAACGCGTAGCCTGCAGTGCAATCGCTCGGGTTCAGTTAGAGGCCAATGCCTCGCTCGGGTTCAGTTAGAGCCAACGCCTCGCACACACACGCGTACGTGTACGAGAGAAACGCGCATCGCTCGCCCCCGACCTCCCACCATAACCGGCAACTCCCCGAAATTTTCCTCCCCCTCACTTCTACCACGGTTTTTTCCGTCATGGACGGCCCAAAGAATGTCATGCGGCTGCGTCTCCGGCCCGCCCAGGATGAAAAGCCCATTTTCTGTCATGATTTTTTGTCATAGAAGTAGGAGCCCACCACATCTATGATGATACCGGGTTTTGTCATAATTATCGTCATAGAAGTGTCATATGTATGACAGGAAAAAAATTCGTTCAGCCCAAAATGTCACGGATGTGTCTTTTTTTGTAGTGAATCCCCGGTTCATGTGATCAGTGAAAACGATAACTTCATCGTCCTGCGGCTGAGGTTTGATTTCATCTGGTTTAGGAGCACGCCAGTGAATGATGTCTTTGGCCGGTAAGAAACCAATCTTGACATAGTCTTTGAGCATTACCTCGGTAACGATGGATGGGACCCAGTCGCATGACGTAATGGTCTTGGTCATGATTGGGTGCACGGCCTAGACAACGTGATTCACGATGTTATTAAATCGGCAGATATCTGACAAGTTACAAATTATTGTTTAAACCGCTATACGGGGATAAAAGCTATGGAGATCCAGTTCAGAATATGCGCATTGTTAAGCCGGAGAATTGAATTATGAGGATGAACAAGCCAGCTTGGTTAAACCAGAAGGATATGGCCAGATTACTGACTTAAGTGGATGATGGCGGCTTAAACGGGACCTAATGTTATATGATGGGTCACGGTTTATATCATAAGCCGCCATGGTAGTGTTGGTGTTTGGAATCTATCAAGTGAAAATTTTGCTAAGTGATGGACAAACAGTTTTCACAAGCAAAAGCTATTATTTCGAATCTATGGCAGTTTAGAAAAGACTGTGAAATTAAACCTAAGGCGGCGGTAATGAAAGGTTGTGATGCTCTGGTGTGATTTTCTATAAAGAGATGTTGTTCTAATAATGAAAATGATGGTAAAACTACTTCCGCGCAAGATATACGGCCTATCCAGGATAAAACCTATTAAAGTTGAGGCAAGCAACAAAGAATGGCAAGAACAACGACGAACGACCCAAACCCTAATGTGGATCTGAGTAAAAGAGGGAGGTGCACTTACAGGTGAGGAGGATCGGCAGTGGCGCGCCGGAGTTCTCTGGTCCAGTCAGGTCGATGCAGCGGCCTGAGTTGATGCAGTGGTTGGAGGTCGCAGCGGTGGGACCCGAGCGATGTGCGGCTGTGCGAAGGAGGAAGACGAAGAAGGAAGCGAGGGGAAAATGAGAAAGACCCCTATCCCTATTTATAAGGGGCGAATACAAGGCATGCACGGGAATCAAGGAGGCCGAAATCATCATGTGGCTATATGGACGCCTCGATTTTTGGGATGTTTATTAAGATAAGGATCAGTTAAGATGTTTTGGTGCTCGTGCGAAGTTAATGTGAAATGACATCATGGCGTTTTAAGAATATTTTGAGAGCTGACGTCATGGCGGGTTACAACAAGTGATGCAGATTCTTACAAGTCAGGTATTGAAGATTGATATGAACAAGTTCAAATCAACCTGGGGCCTAATGTTGGGGATATAACTGCTGGGTATGGACCGCCCAGGAGGGGCCGGGTCATACCACTGACGACTATCAATGAAGATGGTGGGTCATAGCAAGCCCGTTGATGGCCCAAGACCCAGAGGTGACTTAAGGCCCAAGAGGATGAACCGCCATATGAATAACTTGTATTGTATGGCAGGTTTAGTTAGTCACCAAGCCGGACACGTTGTCTATGAGCCGGTCGGGACTCTGTAAGCCGCCGGGCGTCAACCTGTGTATATAAAGGGACGACCCGGCGGCGAGTTAGGGTAGGAAATAAGAGATCGAGAACTAGGTCAAGAGGATTCGCTCCCTGGTAATCGAAGCCCAACAATACCACCCTACACTGGATTAGGCTTTTACCTCCACCGCGAGGGGCCGAACCAGTATAAACTCTCTGTGTCCCTTGTCCCGTTTAACCCCTTCAAGCTAACTACGTTGCGATGGCTCCACACCTAAGTCCTTACGCTAGGACATCTGATGTGACAATTCCACGACAGGTTCGCCGGAGCGGCACAAGTGCACCGCCTCTAACGGTATCCGCGCGTGCAGGAGGAACATCGTGCAGCGGGCTGCTAGGTCCGATCACACAACCGGCAGCGAGTGGAGGTGGCTATTCGCAACACATGCAAACCCTAGTGACAGCGCCGAAGCGATCAACCAAATGAGTGTGCCGCACCCCCACTTTATATAGGCATCCGTCGCGGGCTCAACACTTGGGCCTCGCACGGATCCTAAAGCCCATAGTCTGTTCGGCCTGGATCCGAATCCGAGTAGGATCACTTCTGACTCGTGGAGTCGGACCGGGCCTCACAGGTTCTTTCCCTTAAGTGTGCGACCCCTTAGGTTCTCGTTCACTTGGTCGCGAGTCAGATCACATCCAACTCGGCTAGTCAGTAGCGGCCTCTAGCAAAGCGTGCTGACTCCAAGTGTCCGATGAAGCTGGTTAGGCGAACCCGTACATCACACTTCTGTTCCCTTTGTGACATAATATATGTTGTCGGGCTCAAGGCAAGTCTGTCATCCTTGTGCTAGCCCGACCTCTTTCTTGTTCTAGTGATGCCAACCACAAACCGGATTATCTCATAATCCTAATCGCATGGCCATGCTTATCTTGGTAGGATCACACGAGGGGCCTAGAGTATATCTCTCCGGATCGGAAGGGCAAATCCCATCTTGCTCGACCATGTCTCGCAGCATGGGTCTGGACAAGTCCGAAACCTACCTTTGTAACTACCCAGCCACGGAGTAGCGTTTGGTTGGCCCAAAGCAAGTCTATCACCATCCCGGGTACGTGCGCCAGCTCAGGTCTTAGGATATAGAACGTATGTTGTACTAGAGACTCGCAGATGACATATCGCTGCGTCTCATAGTTGGGTCTGTCCGACTCGAACCTTATCTCGACTCGGATCCGACTACGTCGGATCCGACTAGATCCTTCTGAGTCCATATTATCCGGTTAGCATCCAATGCTCCATGGCTAGTGAGACCAAGCCATCGACCGAGTCATATGCTAGTCTAGTCGGCTGCGCGTCCACACAACCCTTTCGACTAGGGATCTTTTAGGACAGTAATCATACGATGCACAATCCCACAAACAAGTCACGTACTTGCTGATATACATCATTGATAATGTCCAAGGACTATCTTTATTCCTAAACACATAGGAAATATCATCATACATGATCGCCTCTAGGGCATATCTCCAACATGCATGACTTCCTCTCAAGCGGCGCCACAGGGTGGCACCCCAACCACTAGTAATAAGCAAGGGTCGAGATAATGGAAGGAGATCGGTTTGAAAAGAGATTCTGCTGGTTGCACGCCGGATTCGATCGAGGGCAAACTTTCCTTAGGCCAGCATGGGTGGGGTCCACCCATAGAGAAGTTTCTTAACATGAAAGGGTGTGCACAATATTCTATAAATCAGTTATAAAAAATAACTTGGTTTTAATATATCCGCGATGTAAAGCATGACATTAGAGTATAGACACTTTCAAATGAGTGATAGTGAGTCGTGATGTTGGTTCCCAAGAATTTCTCAAACTGTAGTGACTCAAGATGGAACATGACAAGACCGTCAATTTCCCACAGGCGAACCACATTATTGTCCTCGGCAAACCCTAGTATCATTTCTGCTTTCAAGTGAAGTAGCTTGTCAATTTCAATAGTTCTTCCAAACACCCATGAAGCAACATCATCACAATCAGTGGCGGAGCTAGGATTTTCGACATGGGTATGCGGAGTTAAAAAATATAGTTTTTGTAGCAACAATGTGTCCAACAATTCAGTTACATTTTGCAAGAACAAGGAGAATCATAATATAATTCTACGATCACCATTTTGGAAGCGAGAAATGATTGTGTCTTCCTTTACTTGCATGACGAATTTATGCTTAAAAAATACTATGAAGGTGGCATGGTGGAAAGTTTTACAAATTTGAATGTTCATAATTCAGAAATTTAGATGCATAAACTTCACCTTGGTTTCATTGTGGTTCTTCTCAAGGTTTATAGCGAGCCAATGCAAACCGGTCTCAAAATTGACTACAACAGATTAAAGACAAAATCATGATTAAACACTCACAAAGAAGAATCAAAAGATGGTTGAATTGTGCACGCCTCCGTTGCCAACATGTCTTCTACTCCCTCCATTCCTAAATATTTGTTTTTTCTAAAGATTTCAACAAGTGACTATATACGGAGCAAAATGAGTGAATCTACTCTAAAATATGTTTATATACATCTGTATGTGGTAGTCCATTTAAAATTTATAAAAGGACAAATATTTAGGAACGGAGGGGAGGGAGTAGATGGCAGATCCATTCGTGCGCCGGTGCGTGCCATGACGTTGCCGAGTGTGTACTGCGACAGACGTGGGCACGCGAAGGAGATCAATCGGTGAGAGGCGGCGATCTGCGACGGCGGACAAGAGAGATGATGCGGTGGTTGCTTCTGATGGCCGATGCAGGCATGCGGCGTGGCGATGTGCCTCTGTTTCATGATGGGGCGCGGCCGCGGTTGAATCAGCAGAATCGTAGGCTCGTTGGCTCCTGGTCGAGCTGTCTCCTCCACTTCCATCAATCCGGCCAGCGTTAAGCCTCAATATAAGGCCTAGTAGCAACGTCGCAGCCCAATAAAGGCCCAAGTGGCGTTGAATCGTTCTTTTCCTCGTTTCTCATGTCCTGTACGTACAGCTAGGCTGCCATACATTACATACAGAGGATAGCTTTTCCCATAGCAAGGCGAACTCCTGAATATGCTCCATGGTGAGCCCATGACTCTCGACAATGTTGCGCATGATACTATCCTACGGAAGTTCACGTCTCATGGAGAATACTCGGCGTCGACGGCCTATATGGCGCAGTTTGCGGGACACACGACAAGCATCATGCCTGCTGCTGTTTGGAAGGGTTGGGCCCCTCCGAAATGCAAATTTTTTGCTTGGTTGATAATTCAAAACAGAGTTTGGACAGCTGATCGATTTCACCGTCGTGGATGGCCGAACTGCAACCTTTGCCCGCTCTGCAAGCAAGTCCAGGAAACCGCAGCACACCTTCTCTTCCAATGTAGGTTCTCCCAGCGTGTCTGGATCAAGGTTGCAACATGGCTTGGTATACATGGTGATGTGGTGAGGAGCTGGCGAAATGAGGTTTCGGTTCGAGAATGGTGGATTAAAAATGTGGTTGAGCGTGGAGATAAGAGAAAGGCTATCGCCTCCTTGTTCATGCTCATGTCTTGGGAGATTTGGAAAGAGCGTAATGGAAGGGTTTTCCGTAACATCGCCGCTACGACGATGATGCTCATCGCGAAGATAAAAGAGGAGGCCCATCTTTGGGCTATTGCCGGTGCCACCCACTTGAGTATTGTAATGCCGCGAGAGTAGATATTTGTCTCCCGCTTTGCGGTCGTTTGTCTTAAACCTTCTCCCTTAATCAATGAAAATGGCAAATCTTTTGCCTTGTTTTTAAAAAAAAATACGTTACATACATGCATATAGGAGCTTATATACTGAAAACAATTTGCAAACAACATTGGGTATGCGTTGCATACCCTTGCATTAGCCTAGCTCCGCCCTTGATCACAATTGGTCTTTCTCTTCCAAAATTAGACACTGCAGCCTGACAAACTAAAGAGACCAAGTCCACCGCCATCTGCCAGTATCATCGAGAAGTGGAAACAACTGAGGTCATTTACTGGCATAGATATCACCGCTAGTTTTCGCCTATCCATATCAAATTCAAGGATCTCATCCGAACTCCCAGTAAGCAACCAGTAAAGAGAATCCCCAACCAGCATAGTAGGCTTAACCGTAGAAACCCCGATGCAAAAATGGGCAGGATCCTCAGATTGAAGTGGTGTTGTGATAAGATTGCCCCATACACCGCTTGCATAATTTGTCTCTCACTGTTGCCTACCAAGGCCACATGGAAGTGGTGGCCGTCTCCAGCAGAGCGAAGCACCGCCCCGCTAATTGGTGATTCGTCCATGTCGAACCAAGGGGAACGCTAATCCGGATTTTCTTTGTAGAAAGCGCCGAGGGAACGACAATGTGGTGTTGGTCGCTGGTGATGGCGTCCCACACGAGTAGCTGGAGATGCTTCCAAAGGAAGATGGGTACGAGGCCATGTACGAAGGGAGAGGAAGCGGCGGTGGCCGTCGTCCGCTGCAAGGAGAAGCATTCGGGCGAGACGATCTGGGGCGTTGAGGGTAGGTATGAAGGAGATCTCATGGTGTACTTGGAAGAAACCG
>NC_041391.1:88886661-88891806 GCF_002162155.2 Triticum dicoccoides | reverse complement strand
GGGGGTTGCGGCAGTGGCGGTGGCGGCAGAAACCTGGATCGGAGACGAGGTAGCGCCAACGCTTGCAGACAAGTGAAGCATGGGCCAGGGGAGGCAGGACGGCTGTGGGGGTAACCGGAGGAGAATCTCGGAGAGCAGGTCGTCGTCCTCCAGCGGCAGGCGCAATACACTATGGACATAGCCTCTAGCTCAAATTTGTTAAGCATCGACGCTATGCTTGGAGGCCGCCTCCAAGCCTTTTCTTTTAATAAAATATTTCACTGACCCTACATGTCATAGATGGAGTGTCTCAAGCAGCTAGAAAAATGGTTCCTTTGAAAAAATAGTATTCTACACATTGTAGGGACACCTTAGAGGCAAAGAAAATTTAGTATACACTACAAAGTTTTGAGCTGACTCTAGCAGCCAACCGTGGGTCCCAGCCTCTAACCACCGTAGATGCCCTGAAGGATAGGCTCTAAAACTGGGCGTAGTGAAATGATGCTGAGGGCCTAAAACTGTGCTGGACACTGAAGCCCACGATCAGTAAAGGCACGTGTATTTGTTTGCCTAAATGAAATTTTTGTTTGGGGGAAATTCAAAAGTACATCTTGTTACACATGTACATATTGTAGGTGTTGTATATTCTTTAAAATTTTGTATGGAAGAACACTTTTATTTGTAAGCTACACACAAATATTTGAGGATCCACACTGGCAAATAGTAGGTCCAATTTGCATCCGCTATATGTTTTTTGTGTGGCTAAAAAATGCATTAATAACAAATTATATTTTATATGGTTCACAACACATCTACAGTACATGTTTGTTGTTAAAGCATTAAGTATGTTTCTTCAGATCTTACAATATTATTTAGTATTTACAATATTTTGGTAAGCCATATTCTAGCAAAAAAAAAGTTTTGGCAAGCTAGCTTCGTCAATTCAATGCGCGCACTTGTAAAGAAGGTCGGCGCCAACGCGGCTTTTTTGGTAATGCATGAATGCTATGTCATTTTTTCTTACATTGTCCTTTTCTAAATATTCAGAAATAGGACTGTAAACACAATATTGTTGAATCATGAACGGATCAATCCTATTTCTTCGGAGTCCCTTGTTTATGATGTACTTCCTCTGTAAACAAATATAAAACGTCTTATATTAATTTACAGAGGAGTAAGTAGTATATGTGTTTGCTACCTCTACATTTTACAAGTGTCGACAGTGTCGTCGATGGCAGATGAGCACTGCACACCACACCCCAGCCATTATACAAGTCCTGATTTCCATAGACAGCGTATGCTAACCACCAATTCGCCTGCAAGACCATATTCTAAATTTGTTGATTCAGTCAAACGGAAGCTGGATCCTGCTGCCTGGTTTATCTGCTTCCTAAATTCCATGGACATAAGTCAGTCAGGGGAGCTTTTGCCATCTGGCCGCCCGGCGAACAAAACAAGCTAAGCCAATGGAGGAGTTTGGCCAAGTCTCCCTTCTGAAAAGGACAGTACAAAAATGGCCCTACACCCTTTTCTTTGGATGGAGGGGAAAAAAGAGTTACCGACGGGTGCAGACCACGGCCATTGCTTGAGGATGAGTTCATGTTCATGAGCAGAGCTGCTGCACACCGCGCAACGCTTCAGTTGGGCACGAACTGGATCGTCGTACCTCCCTGACTCCCTCCATATCCCAGCTACACACGCAGGTACTTTTTGTTCGAAATTACTACTCCGAATTGGATTACAGTTTTTCTTCTTCTCACCTCGGTGAGCCGCTGCCCGAGCAAATCCTCCGCCACCCCTGGATTGTCAATGCCGAGAAACAATTGAGCACACTCTAGCGTTGGAATTCTGAAATCAATGCCGCACCTCCTTCGTGTAACAGCAACGCCGGGTCAGATGGGCAGCACTGTCTCGCTCCTGATCACACAGGCGGCAAACGCTGTTGTGTGGCACGCCACTCAAATTAGCATGAATTGGTTCAGCTGCAACTTAGTAGTTAAGTACTGATCCGCTGCAACCCTCGCATCCTTAACCGGCAACTTCTGTACCGTGCCAGCCTCAAGATTTCCAGGGCACCAAAAAACAAGGAGCGTCCCCTTCCGACCAACGCTCCTTCCTGAGAATGGCCAAGCTGCCATCCCCAAGGGAGATGGGGGTGCGGCAGGAAAAGAGCTGTCTATCTCTTCTCATCAGCCCACCTGAACCATTCCCACCACAGCCCAAGGGCTCGACTGAACATCTTTGGCGCGCACACTCGCTTCCAATTCACAAATGGTCAGGAAGTAGGTAGCAAGTTGCAGTCACAGCCCAGTTAATAATCACCAGTCTTCCAGTCCTGTTGAGACGTCGCTCTTTCCATGGCGAGAGCTTGCTGGTAGCCTAGTCAAGCACAACCGGCTGTAGCTCGGCTTTCTGAACCCTACAGGCAAACCCAGATACCCATGGCCAATAAGCTTGCACTCCACCAAAATCACACAGCATACGAGATAAATCGATACCATCACAGGAAGTAGGATAAGCCACACTCTTCGCAATGTTAGTTCTCAGCCTGGATGCATCACCAAACGTCTTCAAGATGGCCTGGACAGCAACAAAATCTTTCGACCAAGGATTATCTGTATCTAAGAAGTAAAAATTAGACTGTTTAATTTTGCAAACAACCAAAAACTTACAAGCCGGAAACACGGTCTTCATATTTGCACAAGGCATGCATGTGAATTCAGTGCCAGAAATCCAAAGGTGAGAAACAATTTCTTGCATAATTCAAATCTAGACATGGAGACAGTCAGACAAAAGATGAAAAGGCCTTCTAGTATTAATATATTTTTTCTGTCATTTATATATTAAGATTGCAAGCTCAACAGAATTTTCACAGCATTTCATCTACAAGATTATAGCAGCTTGACATTTACAAAGCATTGTTAAAATTCTTCAGCCATGCTAGAATTTTCAGGTATATTTCGACAACATAGAAACGAAAAGTACACAGGAAGTGTCGCCTACAACTTTTAGAGTTGAATTGAATGGCCATTAGTTTGCTCACTAATTTTTCCCCTCTTTTCCTGTAGTGTTGTGCAGCAGAATCTTCTGGGCAACTCCAGTTTCAGACAAGTAACATGGCTTTCGTGCTACTGGTAGTTGTTGCAGTCATGTTGCACCTAGCCTCTACATCAGCGCAGCCAGGCCCCGGATGCAAAACACGATGTGGTGATGTCGACATCCCTTATCCGTTTGGTATTAGTATTGGTTGTGCTATTAAAGGTTTCGAGGTCATTTGCCGGAGGACTGCCGATGGCACCGACAAGCCGTTCATGTTTGTTGAGTCGGTGGAGGTTCTGAGCATCTCAGTGCCCCGCGGTCAAGTCCGAGTTTTCTCCGACGTCTCGACATACTGCTACAATACAAGTTCAAGATCAATGGTACAGAACGCTTGGTCCCTTGACTTCTCGCAAAGCCCGTACCGCTTCTCCTATGTACACAACAAGCTCATAGTTATTGGCTGCAACACGCTCGCATACATCAACAACTTGGGAAGCACTGCAAAGTACACGACAGCATGCGCAGCGGTGTGTGAGAGCCCGGCAGCACTGACAAATGGTTCTTGTGTTGGCGCAGGCTGCTGCCAAAACGATATACCAAAGGGTCTAAGGGGCTATAGCTTCAGTTTTTATGACGTTTACCATAATTCCAATAGTACGCTTTTCAACCCATGTGGCTACGCTGCCATGGTGGAGACAGAGACATTTAGTTTCAGCTCGGACTTCATAACCACTACAAGGTTCAATGATACTGACGATGGGCGGAAGCCGCTGGTGCTGGACTGGGTGGTCGGAAATGAAACTTGTGAAGTGGCCCAAGACATGCCTTCTTACGCGTGCCATAGCAGGAACAGCATGTGTGTGAACTCGACTAACGGCCAAGGGTATCTATGCAACTGCAACGACGGATATGAAGGGAACCCTTACCTCTTTGACGGATGCAGAGGCAAGTTCATTTCTTTGCTTGATCCCTGTGCATCTTTATATCATGTGCAGTCGTTTTATGAGGAGTAATAGTTAAGGGAAGTATCATTACTTGCTGTCTATCCCGATTTTGATGCCTGGAAATACTTGAGTTTTACAATCTCTTTTGCCTTTTTTTTCATTCATAATTTAGATCTAGTTAGGACATTTACCTCATTTTTTCTCTCTACAATGTAATTTATCTTTACTTTGGGGGGAAAATGCCAAACGTTACACTCATTATGCCATTTGAATTTGTATTTGTCAATACACATATGCCGATTTTTTCATGCATTACTATTCAATAAATCACACTTGATCCCAAATAATTTGGTTCTTTGTTGTTGCAGATGTCAATGAATGTGAGAAGAATTCAAGTATATGCCCGAAGTCTGCAACATGCCACAACACTATAGGAGGGTACTATTGTTCATGTTCTCCAGGCAGAAAGTTTGTAATGGAAACAAAATCTTGTAACCCAGACATCACCCTAATCATAGGTAAACCACTAGATGTTTTTAGCATTTCCTTTCTTGTATAGAAAACATCGATTATGAGGAAGAGCTGAGGAACCTGGCACTGTCAACCGATGGTGTCGGGGACAAAAGGATCGCTTCACTGTCAGCTGTTGCACCTATCCAACCCACTGTTGATCAGAATCGATGGGAGAGACCAGCGATTGGGAGTGTCAAACTAAATTCAGATGCGGCGTTCAGTGCGAGAACTGGTGAAACTTGTGTTGGAGCTGTTGCAAGGGACCATAGAGGATTGGCTCTCATGTCTGTTAGTTGCCGGACTAGGATATGCAGGTCTGTTGAGGAAGCGGAGGGACAGGCAATGTTGGTTGGTCTCCAGTCGTTGTCCTCGGTTTTTAATGGCAAGATTATATTAGAGACAGACAATGTACTGATTGCCAAGGAACTGGAGAAGGGGAGGTCAAATCGCTCGGACTGCTTTCAGATTATATGCGAGATCAAAGATGCTATGACTGTTTTTGAGTCGGTCAGTATCAAACACATACCCAGGGAATGCAATCAACTGGCACACGAGCTAGCCGCTAGAGCAAGGCAACACGATGATTTGTTTTTGATTGCAAACGTCCCCGAGCAGTTAAGCGGCCTTATGCTATCTGAATGTAACACCTCTGTGTAACTATTTGGGTAGT
>NC_041391.1:88881003-88886304 GCF_002162155.2 Triticum dicoccoides | reverse complement strand
ACAGTACGTAAAGATATTAATTGTATTTAGCAAAAGAGGGCCCAAATAGTAGAACTACCACTACCCAGGCAAGCACATAGTGATGTGTCTCCTTGTGTTGGGCATGCAACAAGTCTATCCGAGGAAGCTTTAAAATAAATAAATGAAATAAGGAAAATTGATAGAAACACAAAAAGTAAGTCCAGAAACAAGCGTCTATGATTTTTTTTAGAAGGTATAATTATATTGCATCACGACCCTTTAGTCCACTTTACCACAGCATTTGTTTTACCATGCTTTCAGTATATACATTGTGGGATCAATTTGACCAACAGAAACACCTTTCATGTTGATTTCTACAGGCATTAGCATCGGTGTTATCATCCTGGTGATTATCATCTTCTGCATACGTGTAATATTTGAGAGAAGAAAGCTTGCGAATGTCAAAAAACAGTATTTTCAGCAGCATGGAGGGATGCTATTGTTTGAGAAGATGAAATCAGATCAGGGACTTTCATTTACAGTGTTTACTGAAGCAGAACTGAAACAAGCAACCAATAAATTTGACGAAAGCCAGATTCTTGGACATGGAGGCAATGGCACTGTGTACAAGGGAATAATTAAGGATATCACTCCAGTGGCAATTAAAAGGAGTGCATTGGTTGATGATAGGCAGAAGAAGGAATTTGGCAAAGAAATGTTGATTCTTTCCCAGATCAATCACAAGAACATTGTCAAGCTATTGGGGTGTTGCCTTGAGGTGGAAGTCCCCATGCTAGTATATGAGTTCATCCCAAAAGGAACATTGTTTGATCTTATTCACGGCAAGAACCATAAAGAGCATCTTCCTTTCAGTTCTCTTCTAAGGATCGTCAATGAGGCAGCTGAGGGGCTTGCATTTTTACATTCCTACGCAAACCCACCAATTCTACATGGTGATGTGAAAACCTCTAACATCCTTCTTGATGAGAATTACATGGCAAAGGTGTCAGATTTTGGGGCATCTATAATAGCACCAACTGACAAAGCCCAGTTCGTCACAATGGTTCAAGGGACATGTGGTTATCTGGACCCCGAATATATGCAGACATGTTGCTTGACAGACAAAAGCGATGTTTATAGCTTCGGTGTTGTTCTTCTAGAGATCCTAACTGGGGAGGAGCCACTGAAACTTGAAGGTCCTGAGGTATGCCAGAGCCTGTCGTCGAGTTTCCTGCTGGCTATGAAAGGGAACAATCTTGATAATATGCTCGACAATCAAATAAAAGGTCATGAGAACATGGAGTTGATTGTAGGGGTAGCAGATCTAGCTAGGCAATGCTTGGAAACGTGCAGTGAAAATAGGCCCTCGATGAAAGAGGTATCTGAGGAGCTTAGCAGATTAAGGAAGCTTTCGAGGCATCCTTGGATACAGTGTGATGAGACAGATAGCTTTCTCGGTCTGATTGAAATAGAACAAAGTTCTGAGTGCACAGAGAAGGATGAAAGAATGCCCATAAATCCAAGCAGTTTTTACCTTATGAGGTGAACAAAAACACTGCGAATTTTATGCTTTGGCACTTTTGTTGTTCATTTAACCTTTTCCTTTAGTTGTATGTGGATTTCGGTGCAAGACTCTCTTGGGTATTACATAGACACACCATAATTTAGCAAGAATAAATGTATCATGGTACAAAATGTAGACACATTCAGTGCTAGCCATTTGAACTTGTGCGAGCTTTCATAGAAGTTTCCAAAATCACTCAAAGAAGATCAGTGGAGGACTGGGTGTGAGAATGTGATCAAGTTTGGTATTGAAACTGCGCCAATACGTCAAGTGATTTACTTTTCCTTTTTCAGGGATGTTCACTGATTTACTCGGTTGTGTGGGCTGGGCTCACTCACTTGGTTGGATGTTCCAAATCAAGGAAATGTCATCTTGACTCTGTCGGGGTCTCTGCACTTGCCATGCCGCCGTTATATTCCATTTTGTCATGAGAATACATACATCAATTGCTAGATTCTTTTATTTTCACCGTTATATTCCAGGACATGATGTTTTCTAGATCCCTAACCTACATTTGGATTGTAAACACAGAATAAGATAAGAAAGAGATGAATAACAAAATGCAGAGACATACTTCAGTTGTGCCATAAGTCTGACACACACACCCTCACTTGTTCGCCAAGGCAGGGAGCAGACGTCGGACTGGTTCTTTGCGTCACCGTGGCCGCCGGCCGGCCGGGGATATCTCTTGTAGTAAGGATGATGCCATGTCCATGAGTTTAAGTCCCTGCATGGATGTCCTGATGAACAAAAGAAATGTGTTAGGATCCTGATTGAAGAACAATTAGTGATCTACTCGACATAATCTAGAAGTAGAATGATGTAACAAAATGAAGTTCAGCAACCTGAGTACGACCGCGGGGATCCAATTGGGCGGAATTGGAAGGGGAATTATAGACCGAATGACGAAGGCGAACTCGGCGGGTTCCTTACCGCGGGGCAAGGAGGAGAGGGAGTCCGCCAAGACCGTCAGCCGTGGCTGGGGCTAGTCCGGCTCACCCATCTGCGCGCGCCTGGAGAAACGCACCGGCGTTGTAGGCACGGCGGAGGAGGCCGTTCCCACAGGGGATGCCGGCGGGAGGAGGTCAGGTGGTTGAAGAGGAGGTTGATGGAGCAGGCGGGTGGACCTCGACGGAGCAGGCGGACGGACCCCGCCAGATTGGGGCGGAATGCGGCGGCGTGCGCCGCCGCCGTAGAGCGCCTGGCCGGTGTTGTTTAGTTGCGGCACCGGAATCTTGGAGCTGTCCTTTTTCCAAAGCCGTTGGATCCCCATCGCACGGCAGAAAATAGAAGAATAAGTGAGAGGAATCTCAGAGCTGAGGATTCTATCGAAACAAAGTTAGACAAGGAAATACATACCTCATGTTGCAGATGCAATGATGGCTGAAGCAACAGCGATGCGTGATGGTCTGATGTTTGCAAACTTCTTAGGATTTCCTCGTGTGGAGGCGAATCAGATTCCTTAAACGCATAAACTTTTGTGATGGCCAATCTAGATGGTGGGATGCTGCAACAACAATTTTCGTGAAAATGTGTGGATGTTTCTTCTTTAATAGGGAAGGTTGTCTTCAAGCATTGTTTTCGTTCTTCCAATCAAGCGGCGCATGTGCTAGCTAATTTTTCTTATTGTAATAAGACCTCTTTAAACTGGACAGACGAGCCTCCGGGTTGTCTGATCTCTTCGCTTGTGGAGGATGTAATGTCTATGTTAAATCAATAAAGCTAGCCATGATTGCCTTCCTAAAAAAAGTTAGACAAGGAAAAGGAACAGAAAGGTGGCTGCATCATAAGTCAATAATCATCATTTTGAGAACATGTCAGCTGACCCAGCATTCTCGGCGAAAAGTTCTCGCTGCAAATAGAAAATTAGCCAATGCTAGGTTTTTATGCATTGACCACATTCAATGTTCAATGAGTATTGTCGCTAGAAACTTAGGCCCTATTTGGTTCATAAGTCTTAGGACTTTTTTTAGTCCCAACTAAAAAGTCCCTAGTTCCTAAAAGTCCCTCCCTGTTTGTTTTCAGAGACTAAAAAGTCCCTAGTCCCTTCCTAGAGATTATTAAATGACCATGTTGCCCCTAGTATATAGAAAAATAACAATCACACAACACCATGGAGTGGCGGGCCAATCTAGATGGTGGGATGCTGCAACAACAATTTTCACGGAAATGTGTGGATGTTTCTTCTTTAATAGGGAAGGTTGTCTTCAAGCATTATTTTCGTTCTTCCAATCAAGCGGCGCATGTGCTAGCTAACTTTTCTTATTGTAATAAGACCTCTTTAAATTGGACAGACGAGCCCCCGGGTTGTCTGATCTCTTCGCTTGTGGACGATGTAATGCCTATGTTAAATCAATAAAGCTAGCCATGATGACCTTTCTAAAAAAAGTTAGACAAGAAAAAAAAACAGAAAGGTGGCTGCATCATAAGTCAATAATCATCATTTTGAGAACATGTCAGCTGACCCAGCATTCTCGGCGAAAAGTTCTCCGTGCAAATAGAAAATTAGCCAATGCTAGGTTTTCATGCATTGACCACATTCAATGTTCAATGAGTATTGTCGCTAGAAACTTAAACATAGATGCTTCTTCGAATTGCACAGAATAAAAGTATAGATATATCTCTACTACTATAATATAATAAATTTTAAACTTGGATTAGCCACCGACCCTAACATGGAAGCCCTTATTAGCCATTGGTCTCTCCCACAAAGTGAATCACTATCGTTTGTCATACAAACATAACTGATTCAGTGGATGCAGTTTCTGGGATTCGTTTTTGCGCTTTGGCGCCAAAATGAGTTCGGTGGCATTCTTCTAGACTTGTCCACACACTACACCTACACCCTCATGTGCGGGTGGTGAGAAAACTTCACATTGAAAATCTTCTGTGGCTGTTTTTTTATGTACTCCTCAACATGTAAAGATACATATCTTGTTTGCATTTTTTTTGCGAGAAATATCTTGTTTGCACTTTAACCAAGACAATACGTGCATACAAACGTGTCTTATGCTAGTATAGATTAATCTTGGACATGAGATTTCTAACAGCTACTGCTCCAGAAGCACGGGGACATAAGTTAACAATGGCAGCGATTAGATCTCTAGTGTAGAAGGCCAGCGCTCGGGTGCTGCAACGATTGCCGCCGGCTACCTTGCTGGTCGATCGTAGGGGTGGATCATGAACCGCTCCTCCATACGCTTCTTTCCACTGCGGATCATCAGACGTCCGGTCATCAAATCTCGACTATTTAGATCCTACTTGGATCCAGCTTTGGATGCTAGAAATTTCCATCTTGATAATCTGGGATCCGACGGACTTTGAGAGCACGTGGAGAAGAAAAAGGAGGAGCTGCTGAAGTTTGATGCATGCAGTGGCGGAGCTTGAAAGAAAAGGCTGGGCGGGCCAAGCTAAGGAAGAGCCAAATTTTTGTAGGCATTAGTCACTAGTTGGTCCCTTTTGTTCTGTTTCAATCACTAGTGCAGAACCGGGCAATAGCACCGGTTCGTAAGGCCCTTTAGTGCCGGTTTCATAACGGCACTAAAGTGTGGGCACTAAAGCCCCCCCCCCCCCCTTTAGTACCGGTTCAGCACGAACCGGTGCTAAAGGGAAACCACGTGGCACGGCCAGCTCCAGGGGTCTGGAGCCCTTTAGTACCGGTTGGTAAGACCAACCGGTACTATAAGGTTTGGAGATTTTTTAGTTTTATGATTTCTTTTTCATTTAATTTTGTGTTTCCATTTTAATTCTTTTTCGTTTGCTGGTATTTTACGATA
>NC_041391.1:88875645-88880781 GCF_002162155.2 Triticum dicoccoides | reverse complement strand
ATATATATATATATATATAATTTCTAGTAGAACCAATCATGCATATATATATCATCAATGTCTCACAAACCATCATATTAATTAATTCACACATACACACATGTATAGCTATATACAATTTCTCCTACATATGCATGTTGCCTTCGGAGCCAGTGGCATTAGCCTAATTGGTGCCTTCGGAGCACGATGACAATTGGAAGTGGTTTTCATGAGGGCGGTAGCGGGTAATAGTATTCTCTCTTCGGATTTATGACCTGGTCGAGCAAAAATCCCGCTATTTCCTCTTGAAGTGCTTCTACGCGCTCCGTTTTTAGGAGCTTCGCCCGCACCTCTCTGAACTGTTAAGAAGGAGATCAATATGCATGTGTATTAGTTGTGTGACTAGATATCGATAATGGTGTAAAAATTGTGAATAGTGTTTTGACAAGCGTATCCATTCCTGTCTTTGAGATCTGCTCCTTTCGGACGCCATCATGGAATGTTCTCGCAAACGCAGAATGCACACAGATCAGTCCCCTGCGCCTGCTTCAGGGCCTTTACGAGAATGGAATTTGATCAGATAATAATTAATTAAGCATGATAATTAAAGAGATGGCAGCTAGCTAGCTAGCTAGTACTACTTAATTACTTACCTTGGGTCTTCCCCATTGAAGCTTTTTTTTCCATTCGCCTTCCGTGACGCTGATGAACCTTGCCCAAGCCCTGCCCGCCGACAAAGAAAATGAATAAAGGGGTTATTAAATAGTTCATATCATGAAATGACGAACTAAATAGGCCGAGATATATAGTTAATAATGATTGAAATTACCTGTTGACTATCCCAAACAAGATGTTATAGTCAGTTTTTTCTTTGAGTAGTGAGTCCAGTATTTCAATTGTTCCGGCGTCAACTTTAATGATACACAAGACCCAGTGAAATCTGCATGCACACATGTTTGCATGTCTTAATTAAGCGGGCATATGTAAGCAAAAACATGTAGCTAGCTAGTAGGAAAAAATAGAGAATTTGTAGTACAAGACAGTGTGACTCACTGGAAGTTGTAAGGAAGTAGTATATCTTCATTGTATTTGAGGCGCTTCAAGAACTCTAGCATGCTGTCCTCTACGGCCTTTTCATGACGTGCATCTATTTTCCATGTGTATTCATTAACGGTGTTTGGGTCAATGAACCCAATGCCATAGCGTCCACCTTTTCTCATTTCATACATCTTCATCCTGCATATAATATCACAGAAAAGAATATAGTGAGGATAATTACAGGTAATGATTGATCAAAAGGATCACTACAGCTAGCTTGAGACTTAAATTACAGAAAGAAATCACTTACAGACAATAGCAACTGACGATAGATTTGTCGAGTGCGTCTTGATTGTATAACTGAAACAGTTCAGAATACTCAACGGACACAGCTTTGTCATGGTAGTAATGCTCCTTCTTGACATTCACCATGAGGGACAATCGATCGGAAATCTTGGTAATGTTCATGTACCATTCATGCAATTCATACATTCTTGTTGGGAGGTTCTTGATCTTGTCTGGCTCGACCAAAGGTTGGCCCCGGACATATTTCCGTTTTATTTCATCCTCTCTAAGCACAGGCATGGGCTCGATCTCGAGGAGTTGTCCAACAGTGATTTTGAGAACTTCAGCCTGCATTATATGCTCCTCCGTTATTACCACATTGCCCACCTCAGGAACGTAAACTATTTGCCCACAATAATATTGGGCGCGCGTACTGTCACGTGTTGTTGGCACAACAAGCGAGGGGATCGATTGCGCCGCCTGTTCTCCCAGCTGGGGAATGGTTTTCCCGTATTTTTTGACAGCTGCTTCTTGTTTGCTCGATCCCGAGCTCGCCTCCTTACGTAGACGTGCTCGATTTAACTTCCTGATGTGGCGCTCATAGTCTGTGTCAACAGGCTTGGGAGCTGGTGGTTGAGCCATACGAATGAAGTGGTCAATCGTTTCCTCAGGCACTTTCTCCCTTGGCGGCGGTGGTAGTTTCGGTGCAAAATGGGCTTCCACCTCGGACTTCGATATGGCTGCGATTTCCTCCTCGGACCTGTCATAAGCCCTCTGCGGAAGAGGCGTGAGGCTTGGACCATATTTATATCGCTTGCCTCCGCCTGTACTTCCTGTACTACCTCGACTCGTACCGCTATGCACCATAGCTGCGGGGTGTCTCTTCTGTGATTGCTGAGGTGGCGGAGACAGCTGACGGGGCTGAGTTGGACGAGGAGGAGTGGCCGCCTGAAGCTGTGCCGGACTTGGAGGAGGAGTGGACGTCTGACGCTGTGGCGGACTTGGAGGAGGAGGAGTGGCCTGACACTTTGCCGGACTTGGTGGACTTGCAGGAGCGGGAGACTGCTGACTCGGTGGCGGACTTCGACGAGGAGTCGGCTGACGCGGTGTCGGTGGCCTTCGAAAGATGATGCAATCCTTTTTCCATAGGATGATACGATGTTTGGCGTCTCCGAGAAAGCGCTCGTCGTCACCTCCAAGATAGTCAAGCTCTAGCTCCGAATATGGGTCCACCTCCTCATCAACCAAGACACGAGCATAGCCCGCTGGAATCAGGTTGCAATGGAAGGTTGCCTCGGGGGGATTTGTAAAAGCAACGGCTTCCGCCACCTTCATGGATATGTTCTTCATTTTGACGTGTAGCTCGCAGCTAGTGTTCTCCGTGATGTCATCCACGGGGTATCTACCTAGCATTGCGTCGTTCGGGGCGGAACTCACGCTGCTTCTCGGCATGGATGGGGCGGTGCTATCCAATGCTGGATCATTCGCTAGCTGCTGCAGCTGCTGAGACCCCCTTTGCTGGGTAAGTGAGTCGATCTGCTCCTGCTGCCGCTGGAATTTGACTACCAATTCCGCTTGACTTGCTTCTAGGCCTTGAAGGCGTTCATAGTCCCGCTTCCTCTTCTTCTCCTCCATCTTCCTCTTCTTCTCCTCCGCAATCTTCTTTCGCGCACGGGTTCTGTAGTCGGTGTTCCAGTCTCAAAACCCCTCATACCACGGAATAGCGCCCTTGCCTCGTATTCTTCCCGGGTGTTCAGGATTTCCCAGGGCACGCGTAAGCTCGTCGTTCTCTCTGTTGGGCTCGAACACCCCCGATCGTGCCTCTTCTATTGCAATAAGTATCGCATCGTCGACTCCCTTCAGACTTGCCCTCGTCGAAACATTGCCTGTCTTCATGTCCAACTCCCCCCCATGCGCATAGAACCAAATCCTGACCCTGGGGGGCCAGCTCTTAGTAACCGGAGTGGCACCTGCATCCTCCATCTCTTTCTCAGACTTATCCCACTTAGGCATTGCCACCGCATAGCCACCTGGCCCCAGCTTATGGAACTTATCCTTTTTTTCGGCATTCTTCTTGTTTATTCTCGACCGTTCCTTAGCTAATTCCGAATCCTTGAATTTCACGAAATCGTCCCAATGAGCACGTTGGTTCTCTAGTGTTCCCTCGAATACTGGAGTCTTCCTTCCTCCCTTGACGTACTTGTCCCATTCACGATTCTTGTGGTTCTTGAATGCAACCGCCATCTTCCTAAGAGCAGCGTCCTTGACTTTCTGCACATCTGCTTCTGTGAAATGATCTGGTAGGGTGAAATGTTCCATGAGAGTATCCCAAAGCAGATCTTTTTGATTCTTGTCGATAAAAGTAACATCTGGACGTGGAGCAGCGTCCTCTTTGCCTTTTTGTCTTTTGTCTTTTGCTGGCTCTCTCCATTCTTGAAGGGATATCGGGAGTTGGTCCTTCACAAGAACTCCGCACTGACGAATGAACTTGTCCGCAATCTTCTTAGGCGCTAATGGTTCGCCATTAGGTCTGACTGCCTCGATATTGTACTTTACGCCCTCCTTCAACTTTTTGTTCGGGCCTCGTTTCGTCCTTTTGCCTGAAGATTTGCTCGATCCGGATGGCTGAAAGAACAAAGATCGATTCGTTAATATATCTTCAAGTCATTTAAAACATGTGATGATCACCAGATACCTGCTTATATAAATATATATATACCTCGCCGGTCTT
The DNA here is from genome assembly GCF_002162155.2 of Triticum dicoccoides. Lineage (NCBI taxonomy): Eukaryota > Viridiplantae > Streptophyta > Magnoliopsida > Poales > Poaceae > Triticum > Triticum dicoccoides. The sequence goes on along the minus strand of NC_041391.1, from coordinate 88,876,748 downwards.
TGTTGTTTTAGGATCAACATGTTCTTCGTCATCGTCATAATCGTAGTTCATGACTTTATCAATTCGGTCGTCGCGATCGAATATCATATCACGCTCTCCGGTGTTGTTTAGAAATTCGGAGCCATCATAATCTTTATTCTGATCATCATTTGGCCCGCGTATCATATCGAACATGGTCTGTTCTCCCTCTCTGTCGGTATTGTCTGCCATTGCTTTTATTTAACTAATTCAAAAGAAATATAAAACAATTTAGTATTCAAATTACATCGTCTCGAATAATAGATATAATCTCGAATACTTCGTCTAGAATAATAGATATAATCTCGAATACATCGTCTCGAATAATATATAATATTGAATAGTACATCACTGGCTAGCTAATTAAAGATCGAATACTACAGAAGAATCTAGGACACTCGCGGTTCCTGCGGCGCGGGCGGTGGACACCCAAAGAGAAGGAACCCTCACAGGATCATAGCTGAAGTGAGATCCCCGAAGATACTGCCAGGTATTGGAGAACCTGCCGCCCTCTAACGCAACCATGTAGCGATGGACGTGCTCATCCTCCTCCCTGACACGGCGACGTACCACCTCCGGCGGGGCCGGGTCCCTCCGCACCGAAACTGGCCCACGCGAATGCCACCAAACGAGATCAGGGTCGACGACGGGACCCGGGGCCGGGTTCCTCATCAAGCGGCGCGCCCCTCCAGGCAGCACCTCCCAGTGCCAGCCCGGCGGAGCCCAGTCCCGGACATGGGTCGGCTGGACGTCGTCGCGGACGGGTCGACGGCGAGGATGCGGGCCGGGCATCGTCGAGAACAAATACTAGCTATATGCCCGCAAAAAGTAATATTTTTTTAATGATTGGATTTTGATAACTAAAATTTCTAACATTTCTACTATTTCAAAAATCTATATACTATTTCATACTAATTAAGCATCTAACACTAAAAACAGAAAACACAACTTCTATACATCCATTAAAAAACTGAAAAACAACATTATATAAAAAATTTCCATACTAATTAAACACTAATTATATCCATCTAACATGCATTCATACATATATAATAGTGAAAAAATAATAATCTAAATAATCTAAA